>NC_046381.1:19702389-20002389 GCF_011125445.2 Fundulus heteroclitus
TTTCTACTGTGTTTGATTTAGGGACAAAGGATTATAGGGAGCCAATCACAATGTGTCTCACACTTCAGAAGCTTACTCATGAACAGTTTCAAAAACCATCCTTAATGTTCCTTACCCTCTAGAATTTTGCACTATTTCAGGCTATTTTTGGTCTATTAAATAAAACCCCAACAAAGTGTAATCGGTTTGTTGTGTTCATGTTGCAAAATGTGCAGAAAGTCCAAGTTACTGCATTGATGACTATTCTAAGCCTTTATGCTTTCACCATCAAACACACTTAATGAGTAATGAGAATTACATAGCAAAAGCTCTCAAGACCTCTTGTATGCAAAACAGTCAGGGCTTGGCTAAATGAAGTGGATCTTTCAGGGGGGAAAACCTGTTAAAAAAACATGCATAAGTAATCTTGAGCAACATTAAAATTACCAGAAAGTTGACCTAGATCACATTTTAAACACATTTTTGTTCTTGTTAGACTGGGTAAAACAATTATATAAGTAAAATGTAATAATTAGTGGAATACCTTGGCAAGAAAGAGTAAAAATGCTAACTTTACCAAAGCAATTTAACGGTATTAATTTCACTGAATAAAAATAAAACCATCTTCAATATATGCAGGATATTTGGTGTTAACAAATTGAAACTTTGGCACGCACATCTGACAAGGCTGTGAGGGTATCAATCAGAAGAACCCAAGAACCACAACTGCACACAATACACTTTAGTAATGATAGCTAATTTTGAGTGAGCATGCTTTTTTGTAATTTAATAAAAAGGAGATTTTAGTGATAATCTTTAGACACAAAAGGAAGACACAGCATCCCCATCTCACTGTCCTCTTTTGTCAGTTTCATGTTTCACACATTGTAATTTATCCAAAGCACAATGTGTGATCATCACTAAAATTTCAATGAAGAAAATTATGAAGCCAAAGAGAACACTATGAAAACCCCATAAAGCCTCAGCAGTAGTAGTAGATTCACTGCTCCATTTGAGGAACTGGTGATGAAGGACAGAAAAACCTTTCAGCATACATGCTTCCCCAAGGGTCAAACAAATGTGGATACATACAACTGTAACAGAAAAAGAAACAATGAAATCCTATGTAAAATAGACACGAGCATTGTCTATTTACATGTATTCTAGTTTCTACAGTATGTAGCTGGAAATAAAATTGGTTTTAATCTCTACAATATGAGTTTCAAATATCCACAACTACATAAAGAGCCTAATAAGTTGTGCTGTGGTCAATGGTATTAATTGATAACAATTTAGTTCTACACGACCAAATCTATCTTTGAATCAGATCTTCAGGCATAAGGAGAAAAACTCAGTGGCTTCTTAAGAACTTGTTTAAAGTAATTCTGTTATCTTAAGCTGTCTTTAGCACTGTAACATTAATCTTTTGGAAAGACATTGCCTGAAGATAAAGCCTGTGTTGGTTTTACAAATAGGTTAATATCCAAGAGCACTAATTTTGTAATATTCTAAATATTAAATGACAAATCACTTGAAAAAGTACGTAGAGCTGCCTTGTTGTATGATTCTAATCTTCATTAAAAGTTTGGTTGCTTGACCTTTCTAAAACAAGGTAAAGAGAAAACATGTTAAAATGCCAAGTGGTATATTTCAGCAATCAAACACCAGTGTGTTACAAAAGCCGATGCATCACTGTCATTGGTCAGCTTCTGTTGCCTTAGTTGCTGCAAATAAACATGGTTAAATAAATGACCGGCCACCCACCCCAAACCCAAAAGGCTGCAGGTACCTTCATCCTGGACGAACGCCTGTTCCAAAACTGCACAACTCTCCGTTCCCACTTCAGATGACTCTATGAATCAGCGTCCTGCCCCACCCTGTTTTTCTCAACACTCCGGGTGAGAAACATTCTGCAAAAGACCAAAGTGGGGAAGGCTACAGGTCCAGATGGCATCAGCTCCAGGCTCCTGAGGTACTTTGCAGATCAGCTGTGTGGCATCATGGGACACATCTTTAATATCAGTCTGAAGCAAAGGAGAGTTTGCACACACTTTAGCTACTCTGAGGTGTTTGCTTGTACAATCATGCACATTGAATAGTTTTCTCACAGCGATCTGTAAATTGCCTTCTGTCTTTCCTCTATTTAACTTGAATATTGCATTTTTATCTGAATATGCTGTATTATTAATAAGTGTGTGGCAAATTTCATTTTCCCCTGACAAGTTCATTCTCTTTTGCTTTAGAGCTTAAATTTAAATTAGCTTGTTATTCACCTTATTAATCCTGTGTGTAAAAGATTTTACAATTGTGGGACAATAAAGGCATTTTTTACTTTATCTTAAAATGACAAAAATAAAATTCTGCAAGTCCAACTTAAAAGTAACACAAAAATCACAAGAATGCATGCTGAATACTGTTAAACAAGTTGTGTTTACCTTGTAAAGAAAGAAGTAATATCATGAGTCCCAACTGTACATCTACTTGGAATAATAAATTAATTAATGTTAACAAATTAGAAGTTGTAATCTCGGCTAAATTTAAAGACATGGGCTTATCAATCTTATTCAAATGTCAAAGTGTGAGGCATGTTTAACGAGATTGATTTTAATGACAAACCAATAATTGTTTAAAAGTCTTTGAAAATTTAAATTAAAAGATGATAACAAAATTAACTGCCATTAATAATAAATATAACTACATATAACTACAACTAAAATAAAAAAGATAATGTTAGGAGGTTTAAAAAACCTTTCAAAGGCATCTGTTGAAAGAAGAGATTGTTGCAGCTCCCCGAAAAATTAACACCCAGACATAAAAGTGACTTCTGTCTTTGGTCAGGGCTGTTCTAAAGAAAATGGCATTTTTCTTATATCATTTGCTTCTCTTTTTAATGGCCTTTGTCAATCTCCCCATCTCCCCCTCGCTCTTCCATCTGTTGATTACTTCATCCACCCACTTCATTGTGCTATTTGCTGTATGAGTGTTCTTTTTTTTCACAAGGACTGCAAATGGGTTTGTCAATATGTCATGCATGGTAATTTACAGACATCATTCAGCTTGTTAAAAAAGCAGTGATGACTGATGGCCCACACTGTAGATGATTTTCAACAATAGAAAGTTGATGACAGCAGTGATGAATCTCCTGAGGAATCATGTTTTATGAAGCATAATGTTCAAAAGAAGTAAGAGATTTTCACAGTCTGCATCAAGAATGGGTGTTATCTGTCCACTGTGTGACCGCAAAAAAATACAGTTCTTATTTAGTTTCACCTTGCATTTCGCTGTATCACTAGAAAAGTATCCTTTATCTCACATCAATAGTATGCAGAATTGTTGGTTGTACCTGACATCCAGTTTAATTTTCAGATTTTTCTAACTACAAAACAGATCTACATTTCTTTATAACATTAGTGTGACAGAATATATTATCACAGAACATGCACAGGAGAAAATTACCAGAAAAACCCTCTGAACTCTGCACAGCAGCATTTTCTAATCCTGGTCCTCAACCTCTCCTACACACCAGCACTGCATGTCTCAAATGCTATGAACTCACCTGATTCAATTAAAAGGGGTAATTATAGCGCTTCAGCAGGGCTTGATGAAAAGCTGACCTACTCATTTAAACCAGGTGGGTCAGAAAAAGGAACCATATAAAGCATACAGAGCAGGTTGCCCTGAGAATCAGTACTAGGAGATGCAAGCTTAAAGTGAAGAGGAAATTTACTGTGGCTAAAAAGGCAACCTGTTCATTTTGTTTGCATTCTCTATTTTAAAGCTTTATCAAATGAATAAGAAGAGCTCTTTAAGTGCTAAGAAGCAAACCAAAAAAAAAGAAGTTATTTCCTGTGTGAGAAAAACCTGTAGTAAAATCATACTAGAAAAAGAAACTCTACATTTCTGATCTACAAGGAGTTCTTTGGCTTCTGTAATTTCTTCAAATTCATTTAGATTAAACTCTTATTTTGTTGGAACCATACCAATTTATTAATTCTTATGAACATAAGGAAGTACAAGAAAATAAACTTAAATAAATGCAGGAATGCCATCGAAGGTTTTGAATATTCCTTGTCTTAGTTAAAAGATTCTGTATACGTGTGACACAATGATTTCCAGTAATAGCTGATGGCTTTCATTTAGTGTTCTTCCTTCTCTTCAAATCTTAATAGGGAAGTGCTTTGCAAAAGCCTCACATATCTGTTAGGGAATATAAATGAATTATTAATCATGTACTCCAAAAAATTAGTAATAAAGTAAGCGTGGCAAAAAAAAAAGTCACTGGAGGAAAGCCAAAAGAAACCTGTTTTCAAGTTTGCCATTAGGTGTTTGTGGGGCTTAGGAAACATTTGAAAGAAGCTGCTCATTTTTGATTTGACCACAATTGTGTCATGATCTGTGCCTTTGGCTCCATCTGAATGCCCTTAGTAATAGCTCCTAGCTCCTCTTCCATAACCTTTCACAGGGTCAACAGTAAGAACCCTATCGTAGGAAGGAAAGGAGCGTTGGTCTGCTGTGCCCAGTAGCGTGCCGTGCCCAGACATTTTGGGGAATAGATGCTCAAGTTTAAGAAAAAGGGCACCTTGTGCGACACATGGAGCCACCCGCTGCCTTAGTATTGTGAAATTTACGTATTTTAGGCACAGTTTGAACAACTGCATGCACCTATTCTAAATCAAAAGCTATACTGTCTGATGCAAATGTTTAATAATGTTCAAAACCAGTTGGTTTCTTCAACAATGAAATTAGCAACAACACAAAAAAGTATCAGAGTCAGCCCCAGATAATTTGGAGCCCTGGGCAAGATTTACTACTGTGCATTCTGTACAATTTCTAAATCTCACTCCAAATGTTCAGTTAAATAAAATTTTATTTATATAGCGCCAATTCATGAAACATGTCATCTCAAGGCACTTTACAAAGTCAAGTTCAATCATATTATGCAGATTGGGTCAGATTATACAGATTGGTCAAAAATGTCCTATATAAGGGAACCAGTTAATTGCTTCCAAGTCCCGACAAGCAGCAGTCACTCCTGGGGAACAGTAGAGCCACAGGGAGAGTTGTCTGCATTGTACATGGCTTTGCAGCAATCCCCCATACTGAGCAAGCATTAAGGGACAGTGGGAAGAAAAACTCCCCATTAACGGGAAGGAAAACCTCCGGCAGAACCGGGCTCAGTATGAACGGTCATCTGCCTCGACCGACTGGGGTTACAGAAGACAGAGCAGAGACACAACAAGAGAGACAAAAAAGCACAGAAGCACACATTGATCCAGTAATCTGTTCTACATTAGATGGTAATAGCGTGTGAGCCGTCTTCTCTGGATGATGTCTGGATAATGTCATAACTGTTCTATCATTGCACAGTTATGCACAACTTTAGGTAGGTAATTATGGACATGTGTGACTGTCTCCACTGTATTGTGCAATTACATGCCTTTAAGTTTGGAATTTTTGTTTTGAAGCCCCTCAGAGTCAGGTGCAAGATACAGCACCAAGTACCAGCCATGAGCCCGCAAGTCCTGAGTGGGCAGGTAGGATTATTCATTTATTGAATATTAGAATTAATATAATAAAAAGTATGGTGCTGTATATATAGTGCCCTGAGAGGTTAGATGGTTCAGCTCTACATACATGAAATTGCCCTGAATTTATCAGATGGCTTTGTGACAAGGGGTGATTTACATTGTGCTGAGAATTATGACCATTTTCAAAATTTTATTTAATATCAGACGCAGAGCCAGAAGTGATGAAGGGACTGCTCCTGTTAATATGGAAAAAACAGGTGAGCTGTTGTAACATAGTGTGAGAACAAACACACATTATTTCTAATATAAATGCTTTCAAACAATATCAGTGACCCATTATATTTTTTAATCATACGAAGTAAGAAAGTAAATACACAAAGCCCACAAGTGAAAGAGATTAGGATGAAATATGAAATAAATCTGCATATTTTTAAAAAAAATAATAATAATAGGTCATTATCTTAAGTGGGTCGGACAGAGGCATGAAACCCCAGGGCTGAAAATGAGACCCACTACGGCCATGTTGAGAAATATCACAGACAGCCTGTTTCCATGGCAGCTAGCTGCTTATATTTTGATGTCTGATTTCACATAAGGCAGCAGGGTTTCCGCTACATGTATTTGTTCGTGGCACACCGCCACACCAAAATAAATGCCGCCACACCTTCAGAATGGTTTCATAAATATGTTAAAACAATGTAAAGCAAATTATATAGCATAGCTTCTGTATATTTGCAGACTTATTCTAATCATAATCGGAGTTTAAAATTTATTTAAATATTGTGAAACTTTAAAATGTACTTTACTTTGAAAAACCAACACCACCAGCTCCTATCTGTAGGAACTTCCTAAGGACTTCGAGGAAATCCTGGGCAGACTATTTAGCTTTGATTCCAGTCTGAGCAAACGTTAGCAGGTCCCTCCAGTGAGAACTCCTTACAGGTCAAGGGAGAGCTTCATCTCTCCAGTGAGGACCACCTTCTCTGGGGAGGTCTGTGGAAAAGAGGTAGATCTAAATTGGAGGTAAGGCTTTATAGGATTTCAGGAGATGCCCTGATGTGAGGGCAGTCCTTAGGAAGTTCCTAGAGTCTCACATTACTCATGGCTATCAGTTTATAGTTGTCATAGTTTGAATTCCTGCCTTAGTTTAGTTTCTTGTTTTTCTATTTTAGCTTGTGTCCTGTTTCAGTCTTAGTTTGAGTTCAATCTTAGCTTGGGTCTTGTCAATTATTTTGTGTCCCAGATTGGTTCTTGAACTGTTTTAGTTTAACCTGTTTTCACATGCCAGTTATTCAGACAGTTCAGTTCCACCTCCAGCCACTTCCCTTCCCCTGATCAGCTTCACCTATTTTGCTAATTAGTTTCATTCTGTTCACCTGCTCACTCCCCTACTTATACCTGCCTCTGTCCCTTGCACTGTGCCAGATCATTGTGTTTTTTTCCTGCCTGGGGTAAGTCAGATCCTGCCAGTTTTCTGTTTTGCCTGTCTGCCTGTAACCCAACCTGATCCTGTTAGTTTTTGCCTAGATTATTTGACCTGTTCTGCTCATTTGTGTTATTGGACCAGACTGACTTCTGACCAGTTTATTTTAGGTTGTTGGCTGTGGACTGTTAGAGTTTTTTGGACACTGCCCCCTTGCTTTTAGGCTTGCTGCCCTTTTTGGTTTTCTGCCTGTTTTTTGCTTTGTTAATAAATCACCTTTTTCTATTTCAACCTCTGCTTGTCTGGCTGAATTCTGGGTCCTCTGTTTCTGAATCATGACAATAGTCTGATACAATATTCCTTAAGGCCGAGGCCGACATTTGAGTAAGGAATTAATCTGCTGATCTGACCCAGTTTTCTTTTTCAGTAAGAATGAAAGTGTCACCTAGATGATTTACATGGATTTTGTGTGCCCTGGTGCACAGACCGATGTACATGTAACAAAAACAGAGGAACATTTACAGTCTACATCTGATTGAGGTTATTTCTGTCATTCTTGAAATGTGTTTTGTCATTGTATGAGACTAAACTTAACTGAGTTGTTTTTATACAGATTTAAACCATCATAGGTCAAACTCATTAAAAAAACATCTGTTCTTTAAAAAACACACAGGCAGGACTGGTATGTGGCACTAGGACAATCCAAATCATTACCCCCATTCAGTCAGCTGCATATTTCCAAAAGGGTCGGTCCTCGGAACGTCCATTTTCACCACCTATATGCTCCCGCTTGGTCAAATGATCCATAAACATAAGGTTTCATTTTACTGTTATGCAGATGACTTATAAATATAAAATGGACTCCACACCCCCATCAGTTCTTCCATTTCAGGATTGCCTGGAGGAGATAAAGGCATTGACAGCTAAACAGTAGTGAAACCAAAGCAATCCTCATTGGCATACATAGAAATACCCCGGCCCACCTCAGTAAGTTACTCACTCAACACACTGCCTCATGAAACCTCCGCTCCACCACCATCTCATACTGCCTTCACCAACGCAGCACCAAACTCTCCTTTAGGGGAGACAGGGCCTTTAAGGCAGTTGCCCCTCAGCTCTGGAATGCCCTCCCAGAGACCATGGGATCCCCACAAAGTTTGGAGGTCTTAAAATAGCCTTTTAGAAACTGTATTATGATTTTATTTGTGTGATATGTACTATTTTGGGGTTGTTTTTAGCCCTCTGCTCTGTAGCAATTTGAGATTTCTTTGAAATGTAAAGTGCATTATAAATAAAATGTATTATCTTATTATTAAAAAGGTTTACGTAGCTGCTTCACATTTTCACAACAGGTCAAAGATTTGTACGGATTACCGCACACTTTCACACAAGTAATTTTTGTACATACCAAGTTTTTTGTGTGTACGCATGCTTCATACATGAGTCTCCTGATCTTAAAGTGTTAATGATCTTGTTATGTCTCCTGGATTTTCCCGCCTTGCCTTGCCGGTCTACCAAGCTTTTGATCTCTGGCCTATGACCTTGATACTGCAGCCTGACTTACAAGATTTGCCTTGCATTTTGGATTTGTCTGTCCATCTCTGACCACCAGTGCATGACCCTTGCCTGCCCCCTGGATTCCTATCAAGCCTCTGCCATTTTACCTTACTCCTCTACAGTGAGTACGCCTGCTCTTGCCACTGCCTGGAAGAAACTAGCTTGCTTCTGCAGAGGTTCCCTGAGTGCAATTTATCGTTCTAATAAATGTTTTGAATGCAACTCAGTGTCTGGCTGAATTTACTGCTCTTCTGTCTGTTCTTGAAAAATTTAACGTTTTAGCCTATATGAAGAATTTTTTTTTTTTTTTTTTTTTTTAATAAAAGCTATTAATGTACATCACCTTCACCTTATTAAAGTTGGTGACAGTATCATGTAGGACAGGGTCAAAGTTGATTGGAAGATACAGTAGCTCACAAAAGTGAACAAATCCCTCACATTTTTAAAATGTTTTAATACACATTTTCATTGGACAATAATGAAGATTTGAAACTTTAATACAATGTAAAGTAGTCAGTGTACATCTTTTATAACATTTTATAACATTTTTGTACATTTTCTACATTGTCTTCTGCTTCTCTGAGATTGGGATGCGGGGTTAACATGTCCAGGAGGGAAACTCAGACATCCCTCTCTACAGTGGCAACCTCTAGCTCATTCTGGGGGATCACACAGTGTCAACAGGATGTATGGTCACTCCAGTGAATTCTGGGTCCTCCCTGGGGTCTCCTCCAAGTGGGACATACCCAGAAACCCCCCAAGGGAGGCTCCCAGGGGGCATCCCGATCAGATATCCAAACACCTCAAATAACTAATTTCAATGTAGAGAAAAGCGGCTCTACTTTGAGCTCCCCCCAGATAACTGGGTCCCTTTCTTCAGAACAGACAAAAGTAGTGCCCACATCACTGCAAATGAAGCCCCAGTCAGTCTGTCTTTCTCTCATTCAGTCCTACCATCACTCGTGAGCAAGACACCAAAATTCTTAAGCTTGGTACATACTTCATGAGAACAAAGTTTTTTCTTGTAGTCGGGGTGAGACGAATACGTAAACAGTTCGAATTAGCTCTGTCTATACATAGTGGACGAGACGCTGAGCTTCAGAAATCAGCCCCATATCACTGGAGAGCGGGCCGGCGGAGGGAAGGGGGCAGAGGGCCGAGCAGCACGGAGAAGCATGTCTCTGCAGACCCATACTATTGGGAGCTTGTAGCATGATGAGAGCTGACAGACACATAAATGCTCACGATGTACTGGGGCGCTATTTGTAAAGACTGCAAACATTGGGGATGTGTGATGCCACAGGGCCGGGACTGCCCCGCTAGGATAATTTATAGAGTAAACACTGTTGGGCACTGTGGCTGTTGGGTGGCTCCTTTGCTCCTCTCTGGTATGGGGGGGGGGGGTGTAGCTCTGACTGTGTTGGGCCCTCTTCGGTTACTTTGCTCTGGGGGCCCTTTCGGACATCTGGGATTCAGTGGCTGCCTCGGCACTCTGGATGGCAGGTATTTGGTTCCTCACAACCACTACTGAGCATTTTTTGTTATGAATAAACCTTACATTTACAAGTACACTCTTCCAAACACCTACAGGTGCTTTGATCCAGGTGCTTACAGATTCATTTCTATATAGAAAAAACATGTCATCTGCTTTGGCTGTCACTTTACACACCATGTATTAAATAATACTATGTATTTCAGTGATGTTATCAAGGTGTTGTTTGTTTGTACCAGTAAGACTTTATCAGTTGGTTTTGCTGTTCTTTTTATATCACTTTCTGCAGGTATAGAAGCAGAATCCAAGGATGTTATCTTACTCTCGTTTTCCTTTATTTTTGCCACCTTCTCTCCCTTTTAGCATTTGGCTCATCTTTTCTCTCTCTCTCTCTCTCTATCTATCTATCGATCTATCTATCGATATATATATATATATATATATATATATATATATATATATATATATATATATATATATATATATATATATATATATATATATGTCAATGCATCTCAATGCTATTTACATCATATGTGCTTCTCTCCTAATGGTGATTAGTCAATGCTTAAAGTGAGGCTTATTTAAGTTAGAAATTACCAAAAAGTATTACATCTAAGTTTCACCACTTTGCTGTTGTTTTATTTTCTTTGTTTATGTTTTATTGTTTTAATTCAGTAGTTAGTGTGTTCTGTTAGTATTAGTATTAAACAGAATAATTGATGTAAAGGGAATTATTTATTTAATACATTTTGACTAGCTTAACTGAGGTGGTATGTGATTTTTATATCAGTGATCGTTGTTAAACAAACATGGTATCCAACCATAACCACTTAAATGTTGCCATTGTTGTAATACAACACAAAACTACTGAAAAAACAAACTGCACTATTGCTTCAGTGAAGATTGTGGAGAGCCTATTCAGGATATCTAACATGACTGAATAAAAAAATTACATGAAGCAATATCAATTAGGATAGAAGTACAACTAACACAGTTCCACAATATTTGTTTTACAACCATTTGCCTTCAATACATTCTCTTTGAAAGGAGCAAGTTAATTTCATAGCTTCCGAGTCCTGCCTTGGTTTTAGTTGCATCATAAAACTAATTTTAGATTTTGATTTTGATTTTCAGAGAAAATTGTTTGACTGGACATGAAGAAGCACAGGTGGAACTAATTACATTACGGTTGGCCCCTGTCCACTTAGCTCTGCCAACAAGCATTGCCAGTGAGCCACCATCTAGAGTCAATGAACTGTCTTTAATTAAAGTGATTGGTTACACCTGTGCCACACATGGAAAACTGTGCATCCTGTAAAAGCTATTTAATATACTTCCAGGCTGATAGTAGAGCTGCAAAAATCAGTCTTGGGTTGTTTTATCTATATTTAACAAAAATATTGTGTTTGTTTGATACTAAACTATGTGGCTTATGAAGCTCTAAATAACAACAAATGTCACCTAAAGGTGTTCTAAAGCCAGCAAAGGCTCAGTCATACCATTACATTCAATGCAATGTTCTTCTTTCTATTGCAACCCAAAACGGTCACATTCAGATTCAAGTACAGTCCTACAGTACGATCCTAATTATGGCACAGCACAATAAAAGTCACTTAGTTTTATCCGCTACAGCCAATTTGTAAAAAGCTGTCAATTCAGAGGAAGCCCCACTGATTATAGAGAGTCGTTGCCTTTACAGTAATCCCTCATCAGCAAGCATGTAGTAAAAGTATAAATGAATCACTCTGTTTAAAAGGAACCAGACTTTGCAGGAGCAGCAGTCTTCTGCAACCAGCTGAGGGCTGAGAGGACAGAATGGAGACAGCAAAAACAACACACAAGGACCGGTTAAGGGGTACTATTGTTTTAAAAATACACATGCAACTCTACGTAGTCTTCACTTTTTAAACTATTTTGTGCGTAGTATGCGTTTTCTACCATGTTAAATAATCAGTGAACACTGTCATAAGTTATGAAAGAAAGTGCAATCACACTATGCATGTATATTGAGTAATCGCTCAGAAGCAAATTATCATCTAATAGCCCAAAGGATCTTAGGTATCTTAGCTTTTGTATTTTAAGAGTTAACAATAATAATAACTAGTTTTAAAACAAGTATATTAACGGATAATTATTTCCCAATATTGTGGTTCCCCCTTGAGACCATAGCACTTCTAACATGTTGTCTAATGGGCCAGCCAGCTGTGTTTCCCACAGTTATGTTTCGTAGATACATTTATTATTTGTCATTATCACCAGTATCCCCTGTAACTTGCCTTCAACATGTTGAATAATTTAACTGACCATTCTAGTTTCATAAATATCCCCACAATATGAGAAATAATTGGACACCATGAACCTTTAGGCAAGACAAGGCAAGGCAAGTTTAATTCAGTAACAAGACAAATCAAAGTGCTGTACATGAACAGAAAAACATCACAGACAGGGAAAAAAAAACAAAGGAATAAGCTAAGTAAATTGTTGACTAGACTTCTTTCATACATTAACAAACATATAGAAAGACTTAATTATTTCTATTAATAATAAGAAATAAGCATAGTATATTCTTGGGGATTTTCGATCCAAAGTAATTTCACCCAAAGCTACAACTAGAATAACTTTGTTTCATTGTTTCACTGGAATGAGCTTCATCGCTAAAAATTCAAAGTGAAATCTGTTTCTATTCACACATTCCTCAAAGCTACAACTTACGGTATCTGATCAGACCTCTCCAAACCACAGCTAAAATGGGGGAATTGTTTTCATTCATAATAAAGTTTCACTAGCACGAGCTTCATCACTAAAAACTTTAAGGTTAATTGTTTATATTCATTAAAACCAGCAACCATTTTGGCATGCCACGCCTAGGTTACACAAAATTGGGATTTTTGATATAGTGGCAGTACTACACACTTAGGTATGGTATGTTACCGTCTTGAATTAAGATGACTTTTTTTTACTTTCGTAATAAAAGGACATAACCTACAGAGCACTTTTCCAGTCAGATTTGTGTCAGAGGCACTTTGGCTTGTAGCAGGAAGACCCTTGACTTAAACCCACAACAAAATCAATTCTACTATTCTTCTCATTTAACCACAGTTGCCTCATGGTAGTTTTCATGATTAAATTACTGGTCATAAAGCAAGGTTTATAATCTCAGAATGACCACATGGCTAATTGATATACGACATTAATGGAAACGTATATTTCTTTTAGACAAAGAAACTAAATTAAATATCCTTTCTTTGCCACTTAAATTTGAAGACAGGCTTTAAACTGCATGAGTCCCCTTTCATTTGCACTCTGCTGTGAGAGGAGACAAAATGCTGGTATATTTCGTTCCCAAAAGAAGCACAGAGGAATTGACTTATGTTAATTACCGACCTTCAGTGTCAATCGTTGCAGGGATTATTTGCATATTCTGAAAATAGCACTCAAAGCAGCAGAATCAACATCTGTACTTCTGTGAAACTCTCCTTGCTCGTCTCCCTTCATAAATATCATAACATTGCAATACAAATCACTATGCATGTTGTACAAATCCGTGTAACTTCATGAAGTATGTTGATTAGAGGGGGTGAATTCCCAAAGTTTATTTGTGTCTTCCCCATAGCATTCAATGGGTTTCTTCAAAAGTAATGAGGATAACAAAGCATCATTGTGTGCTGGGGAACAAATAAACCGGTTTAAAGTTTCTTGTTCCCAATCAAACAGAGGGAGACTTTCTTATGTGCATACCACATTGCCTTGCATACTTGTTCTTCAAAGCTGTTGATTTATTGACTGCTAAGGACAAAAATTCTAACATTATCATGCTGTTGCCACGTCTCACAGTACGGCTGGTGTGTTTGTGGTGACATGCAGTGTTAGTTTTTCTCCACACAGCATTTTGCATCTATGTTTGCATCTAATTAAACTACAGTATCCTATGACCAGACAACCTTCTTCCACATTTGTTATGTCTGCTACATATTTGTGGCAAATTTAAATTTCTTCTCAGTTTCTTTTAGCAGTAGCTTTTTTTTTTTCTGTTCTTCCATAAAAAGCCAGGTGACTGAAGTGTATAACTAGGGCCCCATTTACATGAGAAAATTTTCCTGTGATAACAGATCAGTTTGGTAATGTTATACTGTTCATACACGACAACAGCAAATGTTTTCTCTGACAACGGCACAATTTGAAAACGGGTTCCAGAGTGTAATGGTTCAAAACTGTCCCGGTTTCTGTTGTTATGTAAACAGAAAAAAAATAACTTTTCTTACAGGGAATCCCTGGCCAGTATGACAGAAATCAGAATTTAATGCACACAGGTACAACTTTACAGCTACCTACAATTTTAAAAACCACTGGAGAAAAAAATGGCGGAGATTGGAGTACTGTTTTTTCAGCTGACTATAATTCAAAATCAGCAACAGTCAAACCTCGTTGTCTGTCCATAGGAAAACTTTATTCTCAGCCATCTCGAACATTTATTAGTTTCAGCGGCTTTTAAGCAGTATGCATGCACATGTTAAGTTTAAAAGAAAATAGCACCACTTGTGGAGTCAAGTGGGAATCACACCGTTTTAAAATTTCTACCATTGACATGGAAACGGGGATTGTAAGTAATTTAATTAAATTCAGTTCAATGGCGTACTGCGAGCGAGCTATTTTTAGAACGTGGCGTCATATCACGTGGTACTAGGTAGGGCAAATATGCGTTTTCCTCCACTCTTTTGCTGTACGTTACCCTTGGTTTAACTCAGTAAAACTGCCGCTTTTTCTAAGTCGAAGACGTCTCCTAACCATGGTTTCTAAACATTGTTGTTATGGAACGTGCAACAGCGACTAGAGGTACGCTGATAGGCCGCATATGAAGGATGTTAAAGCCGCAAGCGACGTCGATCGGCCCTCACAGCCAAGCACCGCTCCGGCCTATTGGCCACTGCTGCGGTGCCAGCCGGCTGGCGGGGTTCGTGCACCGCTGCGGTGCCGGCCGGCCAGCTGGCGGGCGGGGTTTGCGCACCGCCGGCCGCCCCCCACCGCAGTTGCTGTCACGCATTTTCCTGGCCCGTCCACCGGGCGATTCACACGAACGCGTTCGGAAGCGCTCCCCCATGACTCACAACAAATCTGGGGCAGACCGGTCGATGCAGCGAGGAGATACAGCCGTTGGATAATGATAATGCATGGCCACCGGACCTGACTAAATTGTTCGGTGGGCCAGACAATTTCTACCGATTCCTGGATGGTGACTACAAATACAAAAAAACGCCCGCTGACGCCATGAACGCCGAGCAGGAGGAAAACATCGACTTACCGTTCAATCAACTCGGCCCGAGTTCCAGTCTTTCCAAGCCCTCGACACTCAAGCCATCATTTGAGCTGAACGTTGGTATGTTGTTCGACAGTTCTACCAGTAAACTGGGCACCTGGACATCCTTTTGCGATAGTTTAACAGCTGAGAAGTCGGTCATATAGTTGTATCTGTTGCATGTGTAATGGCTGGTTGCTACATGCGCTCTCACACTGTTTGCCCTACCTTAGCGGCAAGGGGCGTTGCTCATGAGATGGTGATGTCAGGTGCGCGGTACGCCATTCAATCTTATTTATATAGCGCCAATTCATGAAACATGTCATCTCAAGGCAGTTTCCAATGTCAAATTCAATCAGATTATACAGATTGGTCAAAAAACAATTCCTACCTAAGGGAACCCAGTTGATTGCATCAAAGTCCCGACAAGCAGCATTCACTCCTTGAGAAGCGTAGAGCCACAGGGACAGTCGTGCATTGTACATGGCTTTGCAGCAATCCCTCATACTGAGCAAGCATGAAGCGACAGTGTAAAGAAAACTCCCCTTTAATGGGAAGGAAAAACCTTCATCAGAACCAGGCTCAGTATGAACGGTCATCTGCCTCGACCGACTGGGGGTTAGAGAAGACAGAGCAGAGACACAACAAGACAGACAAAAAGGCACAGAAGCACACATTGATCCAGGAATCTGTTCTACATTATTTGGTAATAGTAAGTATTTTTGAAAACAATGTTTCACTTTCCTTTCACTTCATTGGCATTAGTTGTTGTAACCCTCCAACTCCTATCGTTGACAGCCACGTTCCCGCAATGTTTAGAAGCACCCGTGCTTCTACAACTTGAAACAGTAGTCAATTCTAGCTCAAGGCCTAGTAATAAGCCATTAATGTGATGTTGGACCAGTGATGTGTCTAAACATTGCAGGTCAGTTGCTCTCAAAGACTCCCTATTTTAGTAATACAAGAATGAGTCATTTTCATATGTTTCATGAATGACTCAGAAGCAATAAATATGGAAACAGTAGTGCAATGGAATTGCTTTATTGGAGGGAAAGGGAAGAAGGGTTGAGTGGAAGCGACTGGGTTCTGGCCGGCTGGGAAGACTCTGGTTGTTGGCTGTGGGAAGTGAAAGAAGACAAATAAGCACCAACATCAGACAGGCTGGCAGACTCCATGGTTCATCCACGATGGAGGGTGGACAGGCCTGATAGTGATCGAGGTCAGGAGCACCAGCAGGATCAGAGGAGCAACTGCCGACTGGAGTGCCAGGGAGGCTCAAGGGATTCAGAACTGCCAGAGGACTGGATGATCTTTTCCAACGAGAGTTCTAGGATATAACGGACTGGAACAAGGTACCCTGAAACATCCCGCACGCGTGAGATGTGACCCTCTCCAGGGACAGTGACAAGTGGGCAATTTGACTGCGGTGGTAAACCTGTCAAACGGTAACACAGGTGTCCTAAGGTGAGCTCAGGGAGGACAGAAACCTCCCATGGAGCACAAGGGCAAGGGATTAGCAGAGGGAAACTTGGGACGGAGAAGTTACTATGGGGCAAGGAGATGGTCATGTACCGTTCAGGTGAGTTTATGCTCTATGGAGCTAGAAGAGTCTCAATATTTACAAATACAGATATGTGATTCATGTATGAACAGGACAAGATCCACACACGCACACAACATTCACACATGTACAGGACGACTGAGACCCTTCCTGCTCCATAATGCTCTGACACCTTCCACCTGGCTCCAGCCGCCTTAAGTACTCCTCCTGATTGGCTTGGATGGAAAACACCTGTATTTGGCGTCTACCTGCCACACCCTGCAGGGGAACATGTAATGATTCTGGCTCAGTGTTTCGCCTGATCACCTCCTCCCTACTGATCACCGTCACCTGCAACTGATTCCCAGCTCTAATTACTCCTGTCAGCCCATCCCTATATAAGCACTCCTCTTTCAGTTTGTCTTTGCTGGTTTGTCTGATCTCCAAGACTCTGCACTCCCTCAATCACCAGATGTCCAGCTTCCCTTCTGCTCCCCAGCCTGTGCACTCCTCGCCAGCCAGTCTGCTACCCTGACGCACCACAGCCACAGTCCTCCTTCACATCCTGGTCCCTGTACCGACGCATCACCTGTCCCACTTCGTCAGCACGCTTTGGGCCCAGCTCCGGAGCTCATCAGGCTCGTTCTGTCGGTGCTCCTGCGTCCCGTCTGCGGTGGCTCTGAGGACCACTGTACCCGTCTGCTTGCTCAATCTCCACCATCTCCAGTCTTCTTCAGCCCGGTTCTGATCCATCCTACCTTCTTTGTGGCAATAAAGCCCCTAAATATCCGGCTCTGTGTGTGGTTTGAATTCGGGCTCGGACCCCGGTCATTACAGAACAGTAAGAACAGCACCAAACTTCTACTGCACAGAACCGCATACTTGACAGAATGTGGAAAAAGTTCAAACAATGTAAATACCTTAGCAAGGAATTGTGAGTACCAAGCTCAGTTTTTTTTCAAAACAAATCCTCGTTTCTTAAGTAAGCTTTCTTGTATTCTGTCCCAATTTCTAGGATGAATTTTAATTGAACAAAACTCTACCTATGGTGTTGCCAGTCTAATCTCTCTAAATATGAGTTAGAAATTAATAATAGTAGATAGATAAGATATTTTAATCATGGATGTAACAAAACATATTTGAAATGCACCTGTATACAAAAAAGGAGAAATAACAACAGCCTTATCCATAAATCTTGAGGGTATTAAGAAGGAATTCATATTTCAGTCTACACCACTTGTTCTCTTGCAAACTGTTTAAAACCATAGTGCCAGCCTAATAAAAGATAATGTCCGTGCCCAAGCATTTCTATTATGTGATGTCAGGCCCCTCTTATCCTTAAGAAAATTCAATTGTAAAGATGGTCAAGGTCAGTCACCGCTGTGTGGGAGTTTATTGAAGGGAAGTTCTAATAGAAGAAAAAAAAATAGATCCACAAAATAGACAAAAGAAAATGAATGTGCTGATGTTGCATTTCTCTGCATAAATCCAAACTTTTTTTTAGAAGCTGCTTAGGTCAAACAGGTTTTTCTCTCTCCTAGAAGACAAGAGTCAGACGCTATCTGCACTTACAAGGAAGGTTGGTCTTTTAATAATGCCACAGCATAATTGGTTTCTGAAACATTTCATGGCCTTAATTAACTAAATGAGCCTGAAGGAATTAGTTAGAGGCAGAGAAAGACAGGATGACGGAAAAAGAAAGAGGCATCGCAAGGAGCAATACAAACGATAGGCATCAGTACCTTATCTCTTCAGTTCACAAGACTGTTATTTATTCGCAGACCTCTTCGCTACTGTTCAGCCACACTCTCAATAGGTGTCCCTCTTTTTGCTCAAATGAATCTGTCTCTAATTAACAGGCTGTCTGCAGCATGCACTCTTAGGATCAAAATGACATTTGAATATATGGGGAGTGTTTGCATTAGGAATGTTTAAAATGAAAGTAGCAGAACATATATAGAAACAACTGAATTGTAGATACCAGAGATGCTCAAGGGCTAATTTGAGTTCATGTTAATGTTTCTGGATAAGGCCTGTAATATGAACGCCATAAAAAACGGACTTCTGAGATCCTTTTGTCCTCAAAAAATTAATTAACTGACCTGCATGTAAATGTATAAGAGCTTGTCAACCTTTATGGGTTAGAAGATAAATCTATTCTTTATGAAGATTATTGGATGCATAAATCTATGTAAAATGTAAATGTTTAAAACCGGCCTTCACAGCAAAGGAAGAAACATGAATTTAAGAGTGCTGCTGCTCATATTCCCTGGCAATGGGACATTTAATATCCACAACATATTAATACATTTAATATTTTTTATTGTAGGATTTTCAGTGTTTGTGCAATATATATATATATATATATATATATATATATAACTGTAAGGAATGACCATTGTTTCTTTCAAAAGATAGAATTATATATGCAACCTTCTCTGTAGTGTTTCTGCATTGTGTTCAAAACCGTGACCTCAGATGCGTTGAAAAACAAGGATGATGAAGAATTTGCACAACACTACTGATTTTCTCCTGCAACCTATTGGTGCAGCATAAAAAAAAAAATTCTGTGAGTCCAAAAGCTTTTTTCCCTGAGATTTGACAGTTGCTGCTGACATGTTCGGACAGCTCTTTGCAAAAAGGCACAGGAAAAATGAAACTAGCTGAACTACTCAATCTGCAGAAGGGAACAAAGGCAGGAAGTATGTATAAAGCGTTGTGTAATATTGCAGGACTGACAAAGAGGTCAACAAGGAAACTGGTTGCTGACTAACAATGTTGATTTAGGTATATAACAAAGTGTTTAATATCCATGATAACTTTTAAAATATTCCGATTTTGTTAAATGCATGGTCAGACAAAGCAGGTCCATATCTGTCTTTTTATGTCTCTTTCAATAATATTTATGAAAAGAAATGTTTTATTACCATTTAACCATAACCTTGAAATGTAAAACTGAAAATGGAAGGACGGATAGAGAAACAATTTAACTGCTAACAGTCTAATTGGCTGGAGAAATGAACCTTAAAAACTGTAAAAAGCAAATTAGTTTTTTTCTGTGTACTTTGTCCATAACAAAACAAAAAACAAAAACAGACCTGCATTCAAAGGTCTCAGAAAACCAAACTCAACTCATTAACTTTTCCTTTCCTATATAAGGTGCGAGGAGCTTTCTCTGCTCCTCGCACCTTAGTTTGCCCCCACCCGTCATCCCACTTGAAGTCCTTTCCTCTTACTTGACTTTGCATAAGTGACCTCATTCAACCAACTTCACTTTCTCTTCCTTTTAGATTCTAATAAAGCATGTTTCATCCAAGTTGCTAACTGTTAAGTGCTAATGACTGATCACATTATCCATATCCTTTATCATCTCAAGAGCCTACACGACCCCAAACTCAGCCAATCCCATCTCCGTGTAATTAATGAGCGTACCATAAAACGAGCTCATGCGCACGCTCTGCTGACTGATGGAATGTTTTGGGAATGTGTTGCAGGGTCAGTGTGGTTACCGGGCGTCTCGTTAATGATGGAGCGCTCTCTCTTTAATGTTGGGGTGGGGTGGTGGTGCGTGTCCGAGCAGGTGTGGCAGAAGCACTAAGAGATGGCTAATCAAAATGGAATTAGTCGGCTGATTGCCATCCGCTCTGATTGAGGATATCCCTCAGTCACACATGCTGAGGCTAATTGAAAGGAATTTCAAGGCAGTAGGTTAACCATAGAAGAATTAAGAAAGGGCAAATCTTGATTTCTGCAACTTTGAATAACAACGCAGCCCTGCCCGCTTGAATTTTTTGGTTAGGGATTGCAATCTTTGAACATTTTCTTCTTGAGTCTAAACTGCAACCTATTATTATTATTATTCTGAAATCAGCAGGCTGATTTTTGGTTTTGTGTTTGTCTTTTATTTTGTTTTGGGGGGGTGGGTGGGGTGGGGGAGTAGAGCAATGTTTCATCTCTTGGGAAAACTTTGAACCATGTGTACAAAGTGGTGGAAAATACTCATGAAAGACCTTTCAAAATAAGTTGGAGCTCAATAGTTCATCTCCTTATTGAGCAGAATATGTACAATGTTTTCTTCTACTCTACTCTCGTTTAGGTAAAATTGGTAGCCTAATAGGCAGATATCTGTTAGTTAATAAGCTTCACTGGCAGACATGCTCAAGGACCGTCGTGGCCCTACCTACCTTTAATCATCAAACAAGCAGAATCAATTTAAGATATAAATATATAAATATAATTTAACTTTCCGCAATATGGCAACAGTAGCATTATTCTCTAATGAGGGTGTGATGAATTAATCTATCTAAACATGTTATGGCTGATTGTGTCGTAGCTGCCTGGCGCTGCTTGTCACCGCTGCTTCGTTACCCGAGGCAGTAGCGATACGTCCAGGGCTCTCGGTGTCTGGTACAATGGCATACCAGCCAGATGGAGCAGGAGACCTTTCTTCTGAAGCCTCCAAGGGGTTCACAGTCAGTGTGGAGTGAAGTGACAGCAGTTGCAGTTCCCTCAATTTTTGCCGCCATCGTGCCAGAAAAATCTGATATTTTACGGCATTTCATTGTCGGTAAAACTTCAACGCCATCGACGCACACAGGGATGTTTTGACCACAGTGGATTCTTTAAGAATAGCCAGAGACACTTCTTCAGGAATATTTAAAGAAGGGGTAAGTTTACGTTCATTTAAAAAAAAAAAAAAAAAAAAAAAAAAAAAAATATATATATATATATATATATATATATATATATATATATATATATATATATATATATATATATATATATATATATATATATATATTGTTATAAACCTGTTATGTTAACTATAATATAACAATCACAAGTGGAAATAAATCCAGTCTGTGCTTGAACATCAGAAAAAAATAAAAATGCACTTCAGTAAGCTGATGGTTAGTCATGACGTCTACGGCAGCCACACTTTTGCTCAGGGACAACAGTGTATGAGAAACCAATACATTAGGATGTCTAAAATTGTGTTGGCTTTCATCATGTGATGCAATCATGCATCGTGTGTGGTCAGGGGAAATGCTTGTTTTGTTGTGTGTATGTGTAGGTGTTTTCAAGTTCGAGAAACTTTATTTATCCGTTAGGAACTTCAAGTGTAAAGCAAGTGTAGGGTGGTGGATTTGCGAGTATCGCCTGGTGGGCAATGTCTGACTAATTTCAAATGCATCCTGAGGTCCATGGACATGCTATTTTATGAAGCTTGTTAAAATGGTAGGTTTAAATCAGCTTCAGTATAAAAAGAGGGATTCCTCTGATAATCAAGACATTCCCAGACAGTGGAATTTGTTGCTGTTTTAACAAGGGATGTGCCATTAATCGCGATTCTCCTCAGTTAGCAGACTTGCAAGAACGGCTGATGGAGTTAGGCTGCTATACAACAAAAGAAATCCCTGCTCTGTCTTCTAAAGGAGTTGAAACCAAAGAAAGCCACAACAAAGTCTTTTGTGGTTTCAAACTGAATTTAAAATAGTGGTATACTTTATATCAACTTCTGATATGAATCCCCATTTTGTGTTTGTGTTGTACTATGCATGTTTTTTTTTAAAGATCAAGGCGCATTTATGCCCACGACTTCAGTTTTCCAGTCTTTTTCTTATATTTTCACAACTTTCCCCATTCAGCACGAGGGGACATGTGGAAATAAACATTTACAACAGCCAGAAATTGATTAAATTTCAAGATTCGAGGATTGCGCTAATACATTCTCATACCTTTTTCTTCACGTCAGTCTTACTTCTCCACTGATAGTGGTAAGTCGAAAGCAAACTCATAACTTAGGTTTATGATAGAGAAACAAAGGCTCTCTTTTTTTCAGTTTCTCCTAAATAATGTGTATGAGTCACGGTGTGAGTGCAAGCACACATGCACAATTTGTTCAAGGATTTTGCTTCTTAGTTCAGGCTGAATGGCTGCGATGCCTCCTAATCCATGATGATTGGCTAGCTGATGGCTCCAGCTAAATATGGACAGCTACCCTTTTGCCCTTGTGCTGTGGCAGTTTTCGAGTCAAAAATCCCTTAGGCTGCTCCCATTTTTTCTCGTAACATCAACCAGCAAGCACACTCGTTTACACACATAGCTTGTTCTCTAGCTGCTTTCCAGGGGAGCCATACATTTTTCTCCCTGTACATTACAAACATACATTCTGACTGGCCTAAATGACCTACTGTCATGTACAGTATGAACAAATGAAAATAATGTAGGTTTAAGTTTATCAAAGAAAAGTTTACACAAATGGGATATGTTTTTTTTTTTTTAATAAATTTAAGGTTTATATTAAAGAAAATACAGCATGGCTACATACTATTGCATGATAATCTGATCGATTTTTTTACCAGTTTTAAGTGTAAAAAAGTTTTCAAATGTATATTTCATTATTTGATCTACTGAATTGAAACCTTAACCTAATGAGACAATGAACCTTATACTTTTTAACATGAAAATAAGTAGCAAAGAAGTGCAAAAGGCTAACAGGTCAATATTACAGCAAAATTTTGTCTCCAAGAGTTAAAAAGCCTTTCCCCATTTTCAAATATAGTATACATATATTTCGGATCAAAAAAAGCTACCGATCACATTTAGAAATTCATGCTCCAAGGTTATATTTTTTTTAATACCCCAGGCTAGTAGAGCAGTTCTACTGTGAACTGAAACTCACATCACCTTTCAGGATCATTATCACCCTTTGTACCCTCTCCAACAACTTGCCAATGTGCCATTTTATTATTAAAACCTTGACAATATAATATTCTTGTCAAGATGTAATGTCTTGTCTCAGGTAATTCCATCTGGCCAGCCTGATGACTCATTTCTGCAGCGTGTTGGGATAATCGGAAAGTGTCCGGAGTTGAAGACAGACAAAAGGTCTTTTCGTTTACTTTGGAGGTAAAAGGGCAACCCTGGATAACTCTGTTATATGCACAGCATGACTGACTCTAATGAAGCAGTTGGAAAAAGAAAATCTTTCACATCATGTTCTCCTGGAAGAGTTGGATAACGCACTGCAAATGAATCAACGCAAAATGTGTCTGCATGATTATCAGACAATCTTTTTTCTTTTTCTTTTTTTGCTTAGCTTCTGTCATGATTCGTGCCTGTCTGCCTTCGGCGTTAAGCTACACCCGCCTGCTCTGCTGTAATCCACCTTATGTGTTGCACCTGTGATGTGCTCCAATGCTCTGCTGCAATCAGCTTCATGTGTTGCATCTGTTTCCTGCACTACTTAAGCGCTTCACAGCCACTGAAGCTCCGTCGAAACAGAGACGAGATTAGGTCGGGAGAAGTATTTTGTCGTTCATGCCTGTTCAAATACTCATGGCAACGGCAAACGGGATTAAATCGGAGGCAACTGGATTTTCTCTCAGTATGTTTTTGAAAAAGTTTCGACACCTATCAGGGAGTTTTTGTTAATTCTGGCAGCTCGCACTTGAGCAACCTGGAGTTGGAGCGCTGCTGTGTTTAAGCATATGGAGGCCAATCCTCCTAAACCCATTCTAGGTCAGATGCAAATCAATGACCCATCTCTCTCTCTTCTTGGTCCTTAGAGGCTGTGCATCCACATGGATCTGCCATATTGGGAGACTGTAAATGATCAGTTTTGAAAATTTTCAAAAGGCCGGTTTCATGTTTCTCTGTGTACCTGCAAGACGTGTCTCCTCTGAAACAATGAACCTTTCTCTGCACCTCACGTTCACAAACAACAACAACCATGGTGCTGTTGGTGTTGCATTCATGCTAAGGTAAATATTGGCTTTGTTATGGGTGTTGGTAGTGTCCTTGGATTCTTCCTTCTCACCGAGCCCACTCTACATGCCATGTCCCCTGCTAAACCACATGAAGATCCCATCGAACATGCACAAATGTGTGTGTCTGATCCCCCTCCATAGTGCTGTTCACATGAGTTGTCTGTGTGTGTGTATATATGTATATATATATATATATATATATATATATATATAAATAAATAAAACTCTTGCCTGCAGATGCTCAGCATTCCTGTTGTCCTTGATCGCCAGGTTACAGCCTTGATTCTGTCTACTGGATTTCACTGCCTGATCTTGCCCTTCCACCAAGCTTCTACTCTTTGGACCACTTTTCTGAACCCTGACCTACAAGCTTTGCCTAATGTTTGGATTTGTTTGCCGACTTTACCTACCTGTATATACCTCAAATTTTACCTCCTGCTATTCTGCATGATGATGTGGCAGTTAAAGCCAGCACTCCACTCTGCCAAGTTGCAACCTGCTCTGACCCCATCACCAACTCAAACGTCTCTCACTGGATTCTCTGGATGACAAAGGTGCAATCTATCAAGACCAAACCCCCTGTGATGATTCTGAAAAGGTTAGTGGCTTTATTTCTGAGTCTTTCTGCCATCTTTGATCTTTCTCCAGCCACTAACCAGTCCCCTCCTGTTTCTAAGGTTCCTGCTCAAGCCTCCAGAGGATTCCTGTCTCTCAGAAGTTTGATCATTGAAATAAATCTGTTAAATTGCCCTCAGAGTCCGGTTGAATTTTCGGGTACTTTCGTCCCTTACAGCTTCAAGATAAAAGTATTTTTTGTGGCTACCTTTTTAATTATAAATTACTTGGCAAGACCAGGTAGACATGATATTTGTGGGAATTGTTTTCTCTGTCAGAACAGAATAGGAAAGCTACTTCCACTTGGAAACTCTGAAGCCTCATTAAATCTTGAGGGAATGCGAGTCTTGTTACTTTAACATTGCTAAAAAGGGCTTTAGGCTTGACAGAAAATGTTTAGTTTTTTTTCAGTTACATGTGTGCTTCCACAATTTCATCATAAAGCTCAATTAAACCTAGGCATTTTTACAAAAACTGACACTAAAAGTTTTCTTCAATTTTGCAAATACCAAACATTTCTTGTGTTTATTTATTTTTTTTCTACCAACACCATGCAGTCTGCAAGGGCTGTGGATTTTTTTTTTTTCCCCGGGAAAATGTGAGTCTGATTTGATTTATTTTTACCTTTAGTTTCTGTGCAAGGTGTTGGTTTTTTCGGGTTGTTGACTTCTCATTTCAGAGCACATTAACTCAGTCAGAATCACCATAGGTGGTGAGTGTCATGCAATGCTTTGCTGATACTCTATCTCTTTGTGAATCCAGATGTGCCTGCAGATGTCACATGCTAGCAATTTAATGGCAGGTGCTAATGCTTTTCATAGCAAATATGCAGAACTGATGAGCCTTTGCTCCGTCATTATTCCCATGGGAATAAATATGCTTATGTCTGTGCTAAAATTTGGATTAAAGATCTCAGCAAAGACATATTATGGGAACGGAACTTAATTGAAGGTGTTGCTTTTTAACCTGTGTTGATCAGGAGAATATGTACGCAGAGTGCTCTAAAAAAGTATCTTTTAT
Source organism: Fundulus heteroclitus (assembly GCF_011125445.2). Lineage (NCBI taxonomy): Eukaryota > Metazoa > Chordata > Actinopteri > Cyprinodontiformes > Fundulidae > Fundulus > Fundulus heteroclitus. Next base: position 19,728,612 of record NC_046381.1, read on the forward strand.
AGCTTCTTTTCTTTATTTTTGTCGCAGTCTTGGGTGAATTACTTCGAAAAAGTAGTTATAGATACGAGTTACTACTACAAAAAAAGTAACTGGTTACCTGGAAATGTAACTCTAACATTCCTTAAAACACTTTTTTTAATATGTTAAGGAATTCCAACATATACTATATATTACAACAATAAAATATAAATTACTAAACACTCTGCAACATACTATAAAGTACGTTCAACTTCTTATTAAAGAAAATGAAAATATAATTGAAGGAACTGCAAACAAGATCACTGTACACCTATCCATAAATTTATAATTTTAAACAGAGTTATTTCTACATTTTTAATAGAATAATAAAACATTAAGTTTTTTTTTTCATATGTATTGCACATCCACGGGTTGTACCTGGGTTTCAAATAAGTATAAAATTAAATTATGCTTGTTAAGCAATGTAGTGTAAAGTAAATGAGCCAAACTGTCACAACTTCAGACAGCAGTATTTTCTTGCACACAACAGTAAACAGCGGAAGTGTTTTAAATGTAAAACTGAAAGTTAAATGAACTGTATAACAAATTGAAGGTATGAAAATGCCAACAGGTAATAAAAAAAATTATCTCCATAGCAATCACGAGCCAATGGTCATCTATCTTAAGTCACGCAGGTACTGCTGTCACAGTAAAAGTCTAGTAACGGGTCTTGGTTTTTATGTCCTCTGCTTATATTCAAATATAAGGCACTTTTATTTGCCACATCCAACTTTTACATCCATCAACCCAAGCAAGCGGTTATATCTCAAAACAAGGATATTCTCAAACTTCTAATCAGAGAGACGGTTCCTTCAAGGAGTGAACACAAGCCTCCCAGAGCTAAACAGTCACTACCGGGGCACTCCATAGTGTGGCTGCATTTTATCTTAGCAACATTTTCCTAAATAGTGCATATCCATTCAGAGAGTCCATTCCGTGAGATCCTGATTTCAAATGATCTGTGAATTGACGTTCAGTAGTTTCAGATGTGTCATCCTTGTCTTCAGAGGGGGTGGGGTGGGGGTGGTGGGGAGTCTGTTGCTGAGTCTATACCAAGTTGGTGTGCTGGTAAAAGTTTGCTGGACTTGGTCAAGGAATGCTTTTTGGAGCTGAGCTAGCAGACCTGCCTTGGTAATATATTTTATTTCCTGTGTCCACAGCCGACGTAGATTTGAAGCTGGACAGAGAGTCATAGCAGCCAAGACAGCATGGTCACTTTCCAACACCTCTGTAAATCTTCTTTTGATTGCCTGAAATTAAATTATCTAAAGAAAATATTATACATTTTATCTACATACACACACATCACAATTATACATTAAGTGCATCTTTAAGCATATATTTAATTTGATTTTCATAATTGTTGATTTTTTTCTAAATAAGTGCATGCTTTATTTTCCTTACAGCAAAAGGCTTTGCAGCTCTATCATTTATAGGCATACATACAACTCTAAAACCTAAAATGAAATTTCTAAAAAATAAAACTGCATTTTTCATCCATTTTCTAAAATGCAATTGGTGGATAATTAGGTAAATACATAAGTTCATGTTCTTACTGTGACAGCTGCCTCTGGAAGAATAACAAGATTTTGCAGGTCATTTCTCAATTCCAGGGTCTTGAACGTCAGAGTCTCCAGTGTGGGTAGGAGTCTGCCATAAAAAAAGTGTTGTCCTCTCCCTGAAGAATGTCCAGGGCTACTGTAAGTGGCCTCATGACAGTGCAGTACTCCCCGATGAACTTATGTTCCCGTTCTGTCACGGCTGTCGACCCAAACTTGGAGAAGTTGGTGTTCAGTTAAACCAGAGAGATCTTAAAGATTCAAGCCAGGGAATCTTAAAAGGAATTAAATCTCATGCATGGAACTAGCAGCTTATTTGCAACAATGCCATCCGCTGTCTCTGGAGCCACTGTTGAATGCACTTCATAGTAGTGATGTATCTCTGGCCTTGACAGTAACCATTTGTCAGCATCATTACAATAAACAAGATTTAATGTGTGTAGCACATCTCTGATGTGGGGGCGAAGTGATCACCACACCAGCATTACCATTGTCATTATCATCACCCAAACAGTTGAAGGTGTTGTTCATGTTCATAAAAGTCACCTCAGAGTTAACCGCCTCGACTGGCTGGTACATTTTCAAGGTCTTGGCAAAATTAGAGCCATTGTCCATCACTGTTGAAGTTATTTTGTGGGATATGCTCTACTGTAAACCAAGATAGCTTTTATTATGTGTAGTCCAAAGTTTGCTGGAGTAGAAATTCTTCAAATGTCTTTTTTAATTCAACAAAAAAACGTTACCTATCTGTGCCAATGTATTTGGAAAAGGTGTTTTTGCACGATAGGTTTACCACTACTGTCATCAGTGTCTCTACAATGGGAGACTTGAAGAAATCTGACTTGACTGTTGATAAAGGCAGCATATTCTCCACAACATACCTTACTATCATTCCACCAAAACAAACACGGAGGTTTGTGGAAAACAGAAATCAAACTTAAACTGCTTGGATGGCATTGACCCATCTCTTTTGATTATCAAGCACCTGGAATTGGGTTGTTGGCTAGCATCAACACCGCTGTTCCTGATGACTAGCTTGGTTAAAGCATGTGACGTTAAGAGGTGCTTCATGAGTTCTGAATTGCTTACAGCTGAGGTATAGGAGTTTTTTTTGTGTCAGTGCATAAATAAGATTTCACATATAGATTCTTGCCTTTTAACTCTGTGAGAAAAATAATGTCTGTACTTCCACTTAACACTGTCATTGAATTATCTGAGCTCTCCACAACTGTGTGTCTGTCTTCTTTGTCGATCATTGGTGCTATAACGATGGAAAACAATAGTTAGATGAGCTGTTACTGAAAAAAGAAACACCATTAGTAATGCGGTTTATCTGAACACCATTGTTCCCATAACTGCTCACATGTTTTTAGACTAACAAATTTAATACGGAAAAATATAAGATTAGTAAATAGAAAAGCTCCTTTTCAAATGATGATTCCAGTTGCAAAGGGAAACAATCTTAGCAAAGTAATGTGGTCCTCTATGAAAAAGTAATTGCCCTCTGGAACACCTTTGGCTGCAAAAAAGACAGAAAATAACTGCTGTAAGCATTTGTGATAACTGGCAATGAATCTTTACATTGCTGTGGAGAAGTTTAGGCTCACTCCTCTACGCAGTGTTGTTTTAGTTTAGTCTCATTTGAAGGTTTTCTACCCACCTTAAAAGCTTTTCAGCTTAGGGTCACAAACTGATGGCCAGACGTTCCACTTTTGAACTTTCTGCTGGAGCAGTGTGTATTAGCTGTGCTCCTCAGGGTCCATTTTCCTTCAACTTTTAAATGTGTCACTGCTCCAAAGCACCAGATTCAAATGACTTCACTAAAATTTTTTGCATAGTCTCTCTATTATATTTGAATTCTGAACTCTAACCTTAAGTGAGGTAACTGAGGTCTGCAGTGCTTTGTGTTGCTCTGAGTTCTTTCTTGGTCTCCTGGATGAATCTTAAAATGTTTATCGGAGTCAGTTTTGTAGAGAATTCACTCCTGGGAAGGTGCATCATTCCAGATGAGTATTTATATTATTGTTTTTATCTGTGCATAAGTTTTGTTATATTGGGGAAGGATGTGTTGCTTTTTTAAAATGTTTTAGCCAGCCTTTTAGGAAAGTACTTGATTCTAGGAGTGGCAGTACTGAGGGCTGGGTGTGACACATGAAACTGATGTTAGCTGTCCGAAAAGAAAGAAATTTAACTGAGTATTTATTTGCATCATCGCTGATGACGGAACAGCATTGTAGAGTAATAGAGAGCATTATGTTTCTAAAAAGAGTTTATCTTAGACCTTAAATCAAAAAGGAAAAATAAAAATCTACCTCAAAAGTTCACATAAAATGTGATGTCACTGTACTAAAATTTATGTTAAAATTGTGATTAGCAAAGAGTAAAAAAAAAAAAAAACGCAACCACCTGATTTAAACATGTAGCAAGGGGGAGAAATGCCAACAAATAGAGTATATAGGGTCAGATAGGGCTCTTTCCCTCGGAGCCTCCTTGTCCCAAAATGGGTCCATTAGCAAATATAATTTCAACTGTTACAGACGACTGAAACCCTATCATAGACAAGCAGACTCTGTGGGCAAACTGAGAAAGAGACATAAACACACAGCTATTCCCAGGGGCACGTACGCTCTAATATACAGCTTGCTCCACAAACACAGAGACACTCAGACGACAACATAAGGAGTCGGCTGTATTTTTTTTCTCTCTCCTAAACAACCTGATCTGCCACCAGATCTCAAAAGCAACCTATGAAACATACGGGGGCAAAAGCCATCCATATATTACAGAAAGAGTCTGCAAAAAGCACTCAGAGCATCTCCCAACAGTTTACCCACTTTTGGCTAGTAAGTTAGCAACTTTCTGATTATAAAGTAGATAAGATGAAGCAACACAGAAAATGTGAAATGTGACTGAAAAAGGGAAAATACTGTATCTAAAATGGAGAACTGAAAACAGATGAAAGAAAGATACCTTTTTAGTCACATCACAAACTTCCAAAGATTTTTGCTGGATATTAAATAACAGATAAACACAAAACAGCAGATAATTGTAGAGTAAGGAAAATGATAAACGTTTTCCAAAATGGTTCCGTAATAAAAATGTTAAAGGCTTGGCATGCATTTTCAGCTCTTCTGAGTCATTGGTTTGTAGAGCTATCTTTTGCTTGCAGTTACAGCTGAAGTAACAGCAGGAAAAAGGCATTTCTTGCATTTGGGAGTATTTCTCTGCCAATGTTGCACATCTAGTGCCTAACCTTTTTAGCTCAAGTGCAGTCTGTTTGGACTGATAATGTCTGAACATAAACTTTTGAGTGTAATAAATCTAAGTTTGAGCTAGGGCTGAGACATTCTTTTTCATTTGGGAATATAAGAATAAAAAAGGCTGCATGCATATGTACAGGACTCTGGAGATTTTAATACATGATTTGCAAAATAATTTTTCTGCAAGTGGTATATACTTCACGATAATGTTCTACTTTATGTTGGTCTATCATACATAAAGCTAATAAAACCCACTGAGGTTTGTGAGTTGTAAAAGTACAAGAGGTATAACTACCCTTGGAAATCAATCTCTCTCTCTTTTTCTCTCTCTGTCTGTCTCTGTTTGTCTCTGTCTCTCTCTCTCTTTTTTTCTCTCTGTCTGTCTCTGTCTCTCTGTTTCTCTCTCTCTCTCTATCTATCTATCATAGATAGATAGATAGATAGATAGATAGATGTATTTTTAGAATATTTTGTGCCCCTACTGGTGATTGACGACGACAATGATTTCTTTCTTACATCTAGAAAGAAGTCGATACCATCATGTATTGAGAAAAAGGAGGTAAAAAAATGTGCACTTCTAGTGTTTATGTATCTGGCTAGCTTAGCGGTTAGCGGCTAGTTTAGCGGTTAGCTTCAAACTATGTTCATGTTTATGAGAATAAGAGGAAGGCCTCAGTAGAAAAAAATAAGACCAGAGTGCATTTGGGAGTTGTTGTTTTTTTCACATGCAATCCCCCTGAAGAGTGAAAGAGTAAGGTAAGGGGGTCTTGCGCATGCACATTCATTAAAAAAGGGACTTGGGGAAACTTTTGGTAAAATCACCAACCCTAGCTGTAATCTGATTGGATCAAGACATACACATTAAAAAGCCAATATTTTTTTTTCCTGCAGTTTTGATGGGGCAGTGCCCTTATTGACAGGCCTCTACAAGTGAAATGTGGGGCGTTGCATAAAATTCAAATTAGGTTGCATCAATAATACCACTGCAGGATAGAGATTTAGATAAGCCATTTATCAAGCAGTGAGATTCACATTTAAATTCAATTCATTTCTTTTTATAAAGTGTCATTTCAAAACGCATTCATTCTCAAAGCACTTTACGAAGTCAGTTTTATCTATCAAAGGCAGCATTAACCGGAAGTCCTCAAGAATAATTTAGTCACACATATGTAATAGTACCGCACATGAAACGGTCAACATGGCTAGTTTGCAGTGGTAAAAGTGTAGTAAGGACAGAAACACTTCTATTGCACATTATAAGGCTGCCAATGAAGTAAACGCAGTGACTGGCTTGGCAGTTGGATGTAATGTCATATACATCAATTTCTGTTCACACCTGAGGTTTTTAATATTCATGTTAAATAGTACAAAATGTATGCATGTCATAAATTCTAATGAAAGCATAGTGTAATAAAGTTAATTTTATAAAGGTAATTTTATTAAATGGGAAATATTTTGGAGCAATGAAAATGTACTGATTTAGCACTTTTACGGGCTAAATCAATATGTTGCACTATGCACTGTCACCAACATTACACATGCTAGAATGAGACAACCTTGGGTCTTACCACACCTAGGGGTAAGCCTGCATTAAATATAAACAATATGACAGCTATAGTTCCTCCTAAAAACATTGAGATCAGTGGTTGCACTCTTACACCTACTTAGTAAAATTAACTGCACACAACAAAACATTCAGTAAGGATTACAGTAACTACACTGTTTTCTGTGTATCAAAAAGGGCTGTGCATAAATGAAACCAATATTAAATATACATGAAGGTGAAAGTAGCTAGCATGCAAAAAAAAGTCACAAAGCAAAGGACGGCCAAGAGTGAAGCTTAAATAAATTGTTTTCTCCTTGGTTTGCTCTTGAAACTTTTTTTTTTTCCTGTACCTGCAGCGTTCTTCAGAATTAATTTCTCCTCAGGCTTTTTACTTGTGGTTAAATTAAATGATTCTGCTGGATTTTTGTAGCTTAACTACACTGTTACAAGAATTCAATCACACTTTTGTATGGTAATAAGGAGAAAGCCTCTGCCTTTTTTTTTTTTCCACTGGTGGCCTGACTACGTTTCTTGTTATCATTAATTGTGTTTGACAGCTTGTGTTTTACTAATTCTGTCTCCAAGTGGAGGCATCTGTTTTTCATTTAAACCTCACAGCCATAGGGAATCCCTCTCGAGGCACATTGCATCTGCTCACCCAAACAAACAGGGTACAGAAGCACAAACACAAGCATTTTTTGGCACCAGTAATACGATGATGCCGCATTTGTAAATGTTATGGAAAGTGTGAACAAAAAAATAGGTTCCTAAATAGAGAGATTCCCAGATATGTGAAGCAAAATAAACAAAAAAAAAAAAAAAACATTCAGGCTGCACATTATTATTGTGCCTTGACACACACAGTGCTCAGTTTACTTCCATGTCAATAAGTTTCCATTATACAATCTACAATCTTCATGCAATGCCCCTTGCTAAATCGTTCCCTCTTCAAAATGCTGATGCCCAGATAATTATAAACTAATCATTGACTCAACCGGGTCAGTGCATGGCCAAATTAAAATTAGGAATAGCTCCATGCCATGTTAACTGTTTTAATAGAGGTGTGAATGCAGACAACACATACAAAAAAGAAAACTATTCCTAATAGCTGTTGTGGGTACATGTACATAATCTCAGTATAAAAAACGAAAATATCAAATTGAGGTTTTACAAAGGAAGAGAGAGCTGTACACTCTGCTCCTCTGACAGTACCTATGTCCATACACTTACTAAAACTGTCTGTAAGCATTTTTGCATATATACTCATATTTCATTTCACAGGATCTTAGCCTTGAAGCTGAGAGTCTATCGGCATGTAGTGGATATGATGTATATATTTTATTGGAGCTGCAGAGTCTAAGTGAGATTCACTGTTTGTATAAACACCGGCGTAAACTGACCATTACATCAGTTTACAAACATTTCCAAGGTATTTCACTGTTTGCCACAAAATGACACATATTGAATCAGCCCTCTTTTCCATTACCGGTCGCCTTCAAAATGTTCAATAGCAAATCCATATAATGCTGTTGGCCTTGTAAATAATAATCTAATAATTTTTCATTTGTTAGCTGATGTTTTGGGGGACCATTGAAGTTTTAAACATATTCCTTTATAAAAGATTTTCTGCTTATTCTTAGAATTTCCCACCAGGGTAATGTACAAATCATGGCAAGAAAAGACTGGGCGTAGTTAGACCCTCAACCTATTATGAAGCAGTTTTTCTGGCCCAGTCTGCACTAAAAGGATTTTATTTTTCTTAACGAAAAAAAAAAAAAAAAAAAAACTTTTGTCTCATCCATGTGTGTGTGTGTATTTGCATGATTTCCATGCAAATACACACACACACACATTTCCATTTTGTGTGTAGTTAATGCAGATGCTATAACTGTTTGTATCTTTTGTTTTATTTTTAATATGTAAATGTGAAGGCTAATTTTAAAGTTAAACACAATGTTTCTGAACGTAGATAGCCATGAATTTACAAATGCGTCTGATTCGCCAGTGACATTGTTTGCACTTAATCTTGTAGTTTATATTTCCTCTAATGTAAAAAACCTTGAAGACGTTAAAAGTGTCTCAAAAAAAGCAAAAACAGAAGAAATATGTAAGGGGCTAAATACTTTTTTTACACATCCTTTGTATACCTGCTTAATCTTCCAAATTAAGAAATACTTAACCTAAGAACAAAACAACACAGTGAAAGAAAATGGACACAGTGGGCTAAAACTTTCAGGCCAGTAAAAATAATCAAGTGGCAATATGTCAGTGATATTTTTAAATTAAAAAAATGAGTACAGAGTAGTAACATCATGGGTAATCAATAGTGTTTGTTATCACTACTTAAGTGATTGCAATGAGCAAAACTTGGATAACAAAAGAAAAGACTGTAGAATAAGAGGGTTTTTTTTGTATGCGTGTAAATCATAGGAATACGACTGGTGGTGTAGTTGTTTTTTTGTTCAGCAATTTAAAGTAATTGATACTACAGTTGTTGGTGGAGTGTTGGTAAGTTTGACAGTTGAGATACAGACTCCTAAATTCAGGAGTATTTTCTTCAAATGTTTCTATCATGTATGTATCAGTTTATGAAGATTATAGTGGATACACTTGAAGATTCTTTGAGAATTTGTTTGCAGTGACCCTAATATTGACCTGTTTAAATGGAATAAACAAACATTAACAAACAATTTTTGTAATACAATGTTTAGTTTTGATACAAGGCCTCTCATCAACAAACCTTCCAGAATTACTAAAAAAAAGTGCCACACTTATGGATAATATTTTTACTTATGTGCATGGTCCAGCAACTAGGGGTTATTTTGTAATGATATTAGTGATCATATTCCCATATTTACGATTTTGCATTACTGATTGATGTGAGTGAGCCAACTTCCACTTTTGTAAGAAAAGGGACTTTGGGAAAGCATCAATGCTTTAATTAAAAGTAACAATAATAATGTTCCTTTGGGCTGAAGTGATGGGCGTGACATAAGATTGTAAGAAAATTCTAATCTAAAACCTCAACTGATATACATTCAATTGATATGACTCATTAAGGAAGTAATTGGTCAAATTGTAAGCCCTCTGATATAAATATGTAATTTGTCTTTCCAAAAAGGTATCTTTCCAAATAATATAACAATGGCAAAGGTAATGCCAATGTTTAAACATGGAGATAAACACTGCATTGAGAATTACAGACCAGTTTCCCTTCTTCCCCAATTTTCAAAAATATTAGATAAATTATTTCTTAAACAATTTGACTAATTTCTTAACAAATACAAAATATTAAGTGTATATGGGTATGGTTTTAGGTAGAATAGAATTGCTACCTATGCAGTAATGGGGATGATAGAGGGAATATCAATGGCAATTGCAAAGGAGGAACTCTCTGTCTCTCTGCTCAAAAAATAAACACTTAAACAACACATTGTAACTCCAAGTCAATCACCCTTCTGCAAAATCAAACTGTCCCCTTAAGAAGCAACACTGATTGATAATCAGTTTCACCTGCTGCTGTGCAAATGGAATAGACAACAGGTGGAAACTAGAGGCAATTAGCAGGACCTCGTCAATAAAGGAGTGGTTCTGCAGGTGGTGACCACAGACCACTTCTCAGTTCTTCTGCTTTCTGCCTGATGTTTTGGTCACCTTTGAACGCTGACGGTGCTTTTCCTCTAGTGGTGGCATGAGACGGAGTCTACAACCCACACAAGTGGCTCAGGTAGTGCAGCTCATCCAGGATGGCACATCAGTGCGAGCTGTGGGAAGAAGATTTGCTGTGTCTGTCAGCGTAGAGTCCAGAGCATGGAGGTGCTACCAGGAGACAGGCCAGTACATCAGGAGACCGTAGGAAGGCAACAACCCTGCAGCAGGACCGCTACCTCTGACTTTGTGCAAGGAGGAACAGGAGAGGCACTCCCAGAGTCCTGCAAAATGACCTCCAGTAGGTCACAGGTGTGCATGTATCAGCTCAAATGATCAGAAACAGACTCCATGAGGGTGGTATGAGGGCCTGACATCCACAGGTGGGGGTTCTGCTTACAGCCCAACACTGTGCAGGATGTTTGGCATTTGCCAGAGAACACCAAGATTGGCAATTTCACCACTGGCACCTGAGGTCTTCACAGATGATAGCAGGTTCACACTGAGCACATGTGACAGACGTGACAGAGTCTGGAGACGCCGTGGAAAACGTTCTGCTGCCTGCATCATCCTCCAGTATGACAAGTTTGGCAGTGGTTCAGTAATGGTGTGGGGTGGCATTTCTTTTGAGGGTCGCACAGCCCTTCATGTGTGTGCCAGAGGTAGTCTGACAGACATTAGGTACATAGATGAGATCCTCAGACCCAGTGTGCAGGGGCAGTTGGCATGGGATTTCTCTTAATGCACGACAATGCCAGACCTCATGTGGCTGGAGTCTGTCAGCAGTTCCTGTAAGATGAAGGCATTGATGCTATTGACCGGCCCGCCCGTTTCCCAGACCTGAATCCAACTGAGAACATCTGGAACTGCATGTCTCGCTCTATCCACCAACGCCACGTTGCACCACTGTCCAGGAGTTGGTGGATGTGTTAGTCCAGGTCTGGTAGGAGATCCCTCAGACCATCCTCCACCTCATCAGGAGCATGCCCAGGTGTTATAGGGAGGTCATACAGGCACGAGGAGGCCACACACACTACTGAGCCTCATTTTGACTTGTTTTAAGGACAATACATCAATGTTGGATCCGCCTGTGGGTACCCTAACTGGGCTTTTGTCAAATCATCAAGAAAATCCAAAAGACCCGCTGCAAAACATAACGGTGAGAAGAATAAACGCAAAATCATCGTCATCCCATATGTTGCTGGAGTCTCTGAAAAACTCAAGAGGATTTTCTCCAAACACAAAATCCCAGTACATTTCAAACCAAATAGGACCCTCAGACAGAGGCTGGTGCATCCCAAGGACAAAACCCCCAAACCTAAGATGAGCGGAGTGGTGTATGCAGTTCAGTGCAGTGAGGAATGTTCTCATCTTTATATTGGAGAAACCAAACAACCTCTCCACAGACGCATGGCTCAACACAGGAGAGCTACCTCCTCAGGACAAGACTCTGCTGTCCACCTACACCTAAAGGACAAAAGACACTCTTTTGAGGACCAAAATGTTCACATTTTGGACAAAGAAGACAGAATGTTTGAAAGGGGTGTGAAGGAAGCCATCTATGTTAAGAGAGAAAAACCAACCTTAAACAGAGGAGTAGACCTTAGGTTCCAACTCTCAAAAACTTACAACACAGCTATAGGATTAATTCCAGCCAATCATCCCCTCAATTCTCACCCTCATTCGGGTGATCAAAACATTGTTCCTTTAAGTCAAGCCAATAACAACCCTAACGACTCCTCGTTACAGAGGAGTGGACCAGTTTCGGTTTAATCTGCTGGCTTAATGGCTTTAACAACCGCCCATTACTAAGGGGTGGACCTATTTCGATTGAATTTGCATGTTATCTAAGCCATTACAAGGCCTTTGTTTGCCAATGGTATAAAGCTCCACATTACTCCAAACTTTTTGAATTGAGAAACCTTCCTGGAGAGGAAGCGAAACGTCATCTACTACGGATAACAAGTCCAGTTGCTATGTTTTTTACTTTTTCTTGGAATTAAAGTAATGTGTTTTATTTTTGTATGTTCCAGTTTTACGGCATTCACTCCAGTAAATGTCAAAACAACAAGATGCTTCCGGGTGTTGATTGACACTAGTTAAGGTCTAATACATTGTTAATAAAAGCTATTCTGTAATTGTTGCATCTTTTGTACATTTTTATTAAGGGTCTTAATGATACAACAAAAAAGAGATACATGGTACTGAGTCCAAGTTAACCGTCAGACAGAACTAGATAGGAAGATGTTGAATGGGAGCAACAACAAGGTCCGTGGAAATCAAAGCCGCCAAGTGATGCTGTGTATCCTTCCACATGCAACAGCTCTGCAACTTCCTCCTGGCACAGATTGAGCCTTGTAAGTCCTTTCTTGAGAGAAGTATTGAATTCAAGTGTTGGGCCCAATATTTTTCCGACAGAGGAAGCAGCATCCTTCAGCTCTGATGATAAAGGATAGATTTATCTGGATCAAGTTGGCTAACATCTTTTTATAAGAAAAAGAGAGATGGATTTTTCATCTAACAGTCAGAATGAAAACAAGATAAACGCGGACTTCTACCATCTTACATCATGATTCACTCTTAAAAATGTCAGAACAGTTCATGCAAATGCTAAACTTTTAACTGCTGCCAGGTTTGTATAAGATGCTTGTTTACAAAAAACTGTGCGCTTTCCAAGTAGGAGTGTCATTTTTACAAACTGCGACAGTAAATTATCCCAGTTGTCTCTGTAAATACGATCTAATAAAGATGCAAGAGTGTTTTTACACCTTAAAGTTGCCACAAACCATCACATTTATGACATGGGAGTGGTTTTAAAGTGATATTGGAGAACTATTTTCCATTTCATCAAAATGAAGATGCTAGTAGAGTTATGTTTTACAGATCAGATATTAGCTGGTCATGTATTCAGATCACAACTCTACTTTAAACTGTTCAAATTATCCTTTACATTACTGATGTCTTTGGTTGTGCTTAAAAAACGTGGATCATTGTAAAAAAAAAAAAAAAAAAAAAATATGGGGAAACCAAATGCCATTTCAACTGCTTTTTGGACTCAAAATATTATGCATTTAACAGTGAACATCAGCCACAATGACCTAAAATCTAAACTATCAGCAATTGTGTGATGTGAAAAGTAAACATTTTCAAAAACAATCTGGCCTGTGGTATGATTATGCTTTTTTTATTTGCTGTTTGGAAAATGTGAAAGAGATGTATGAGTGGCCTGGATAAAGAGTCTATTTTAGGATTGAAATGGTCAGCGGTGGTTTAAAAAAAGTCGTTCAAGGAAAAGAAAAAAACACAATTTGTCACAGCTACATTTTCTCACCTATCTCTAGACAAACAGAAAAGCATAACCAAGTTCCTTTTAATGAGTTACGCTGCTGTAGCCCATCTCACTTTGTCACATTTCCAAATAGCTTGACGGCAGAGAAGAGAACAGTAAAACTGAAAGACAAGTAAGGATTTGGCAAATATTTGTAATCCAAAACATCTGTTTGACAGGAACTTATTTTCACGTATTAAAAAAAAAGTCACAATTGGTCATCTAAAAATAATTCCCAAATCAACTGATGTGTGTGTGTGTGTGTGTGTGTGTGTGTGTGTGTGTGTGTGTATATATCTATATCTATATATATATAGATATAGATATATAGATACATACATGTGTTTTAATTTGAGTTAAGGATGGTGAGTTTTTACCCATGTCAGCTTTTTATTGTGAAAACATTTGTTTTTGCTAGTGCGTCCTCACATATACCCTCTACCTTACAGCTCTTTTATCACCCTTAGCTAAGACAATCTGCTGTCATCCCTCTGATCCCTGTTTTTGAATGTTCAAGTTCATTCTGTTTTTCCTTCTCTGCAGCTTGCCTGGTTTGCATTATTACGTCTTCTCTTCTACTTTAAACATGGAAACATTGATCTCTTATAAGGATCCAACTTCTAGTGAACTGAAATTAATAGGAAGGTTAAGCTTTTATCATCACAACTAATAAATGAAGATACATTCCATTAAAAAACATCATACATTATGATTTTGTGATATGATGCAGTACATCACATTATGTGTTGTAATGAGAAATCCTCATTTTATTGGAAATGCCTGATTGTTTCATTTTCTGTGCGCCATTGCTGATGAACATAATTATATCAAAGACGAAGCTACTAAATACATCCAGATCGCTGAAGTGTCGCCATTTTTTACTAATCATTCAGAGGGTACTTATCCAGAAAGAAACCCCTGCCCTAAACTTGATTCTCTTTCTGGAGTTATGTATTTATGATGAAATGAGGAAAACATTTACCCATTTTCCCTCAATGATAGGAAGTTGATAAAATTTCAAGATAAGGTTTTCAAAGATAACACTATACCAACTACCAGGGATGGTGGTGGAAGTACCAGGCTGTGGGGCTTTGTAGATTGCATTGATGTTTGTGCAGTGCACAAAGTGGATGAAACGATGAAGAAAGACTACTACCTCCAAAATCTTCAATTTGTACACAATCAATAAACTGTCATAGTTTGGACACAATTGGCTTTTTCAATCACTGTAGTTGAGATGGACTAAAAAGCAAATCAGATCAATCTCAATCAATTTCAGATGAGTTTCAACTTCATACAAAACTAAGGAACTCTATGGCAGAAGAGAGAGTGGATAACATCTGGCAGGAAACAACACAGCATTGGTAACAAGGAGCACCAACATAGAACCTGGATTCTGCCAAAGGGGTAAAGAATCTGATGGGCTTTTTAACTATTGAGAGGGGGGATTGACATATGCACCAAGTATAATACATCCGGAGAATGTCACTCAGCTGGTGAATAAGCTGAGCAGAGAAATGAATATGACTGGATTGCTGCGTGGCACATATTGCAATGAAAGGATTGAGCCCACAGGGAACGTAGTCAAGGCAAGTTTTTTTCTGAAGCATTTTTCAGTAACACGACAATTCAGAGCTGAAAAAAGTGACACAAAATAGTCAGTGTGAAGCCAACTTCAGACAGGACTCAAAAGGATCTTGTTCTACTAACATAAGGATAGGATTCTACACCAATACCAAAAAGGTAGAACACAAGGAAGAAGTTAGTCACTCAACACAAAAAGGATTGAACCACAATGAAGCAACATTGATGACAATAACGAACAACCTAAAATACCAAAACACAAAGTTCCATGGATTAGGACATTTTCATCAATGCAAAGATCCCAAACACACATTTAAAATGATTTTTGAAACAGATAAAGCAGTGATTAAACTTCTGTTAGAAACACACTTGTTTTGGTGCAAATGAAGTCCTCCATTCGAAAATGGCTGCCAATGTATTGCAGAGTTATTTCCAAAACATTATTAAATACACTTTATAACTCAGCTGAACAACATGTGGGGGTTTCAGGTCCTATGAACAACCTTTCTGTGAAACAGCTTCAACTGTGTGTGTGAACTCTGCAAAAGAAACACACTAAACACTGTGAGATGATATCAGATGCCTGTCTAGCTGGGATAATATGAGAGGCTTGTATTTGATTAGCAATTAGATGTGCAGACATAGTATCTTTGGGCCTTTATGCTTGATGAAGCCTTTGCATTCTTAACTATCTGCATATGATTTTGGTTTTGATCTATGCATTTAAAACACCCAAATCAAGCTCCTTGACTCTGCTTAACAACAAGTGCTCGTAGGGTATCATTACAAATGATTACAAGACTGAAATAAAGCAAAATTAAATTAGACTTATTTATGTTTCACACATGATTATATACTTACAAGATGTTCACTTAGCACAGTCAGTAAACAACAGACTACATATGTTGATACAATGCTTCATTAAAGCATTCAATGGCTTATTAACTCATGAGCAAGACTGTTTTAAGTAGGTAATTTAATTCAATGTAGTTTATATAGGACAATCTTACAAATTAACAAACGTCATCTCAAGGCACTTTGCTAAGACTAAGTAATTTGTCATTTCATTTATAGTATATTAGCTATTATGTATATTATATATTGTCATGAGAGCTGTTTCTCTCTCACCTCCTCTCTGCAGTGTGCGACCAGCAGGTGCAGCTCCACAGGTGTTCTTCATGAAGGCTAATCAGGAGGGTTTATAAGGAGCAGGAGCCAGAAGGGAGACAACAACAGGCTGCTTGTTCTGATCAGTATTCCTTACAAATTGCTGTTTGCCAAGTGCCATTAAATTTCGATTAGACAAAGAACAAGAAGAGGAAGTGAGATGTCAGATCATATTCTTTGATTTATTCAGTGCATTTAATACATTTCAGCCTGATTTGTTTTGTCATAAACCCGAGAAGACTCAGGTGGAGCCCTCAACAATCACCCTGATGAGAGACTAAATGACAAACAGACCACAGTTTGTGAGATTGAAGGATTGTGTGTCTAACCAGGTAGTCAGCAGCACAGGAGCACCACAGGGGACTGTACTCTCACCATTCCTTTTCACTCTTTACACCTCGGACTTCCAATAAAAGACAGGCTCCTGTCATCTGCAGAAATGCTCAGATGACTCTGCAGTCGTTGGAGGCATTAGAGACGGACAGGAAGCTGAGTCCAGGGCGCTGGTGGACCGCTTTGTGTCATCGTGTGGAAACAATCATCTCATTCTGAATGTGGATAAAAAAAGATGATTGTAGATTTCAGGAGAAACAGGAATAGTAACAGCACAATTTCCATATTGGGAGGAGAAGTGGAGATGGAGTATAAATACCTAATTGTACATCTGCACAATAAACTGAACAGAAGCTCTGAAGCTGTCTACAAGAAGGGACAGAGCAGACTGTACTTCCTGAGGAAGCTTAGGTCTTTTAGGGTTTACAGCTGCAGATCTTTTATAAGTCTATTGTGGAGAGTATGATCTCCTCTGCTGGGGTAGCAGCATCAGAGCAACTGACTTAAAGAAGCTCAACAAGCTTATGAAGAAGGCCAGCTCTGTTCTGGGGACCCATCCAGAACCTCTGGAGATGAGTTTGCAAAGAAGGATTCTTCATAAATTAAAGAACATTATGGACAACCTTGAGCATCCTCTTTATCAGAATGTCGTACAACTACAGAGGCTCTGTCCCAATACTCACACTTCCACCATTGAGCCTCTCAAATGCACGTTCCTTTTGAGGGTGAGAGTGCGTCGTGTGTCCCGATTCTCCAGAGTGGTATTTCGCCCCGCCCCCTCTGCGCCCTCGACCCACACTTTGATGAAGTCCGTATTGATATGTGTTTCACCAATGCGTATTACCCACAATTCATTGTTGCATGTGACGTGTTGAGCCACAAGGTGAAATTACTTGATCTAAAAACATACTGCCACCTTAAATAAATGTCACCAATTTTTGTTTCTTAAAACGAACATGGTAGTTATTTTTAAAACAGCAGCTTTTGCAATTTTATTCTATCTGCTTTGTTGAATTTGTTTGATAAATTTGCACTCTAAAATATCTGAAAGCACTAAGTACTGTTTTGCATTTCAATTAATTGACTTTGTTTCATCTGAAAGTCTGATCAAGTAAGCAACCAGTAATGCTTGCTGTCTGCTATGTAAAACATTTTTTTTACCTCACAGCAGCTCTTGATAAAGTTGTAAAAAATACAAAAAAAGAAAGTATCAAATACATTTATAATTTTTTGCTTGTTTTCTGTAACAAAAAAACAGCAATGTCACTTCAAGGTGCTATTATTAATTAAAGGCACACAACATATGTTTTTAGTTATTTAACATGTATTTTGAGTATATAAAATATTCTTTTCCATTCAATCTTTTTTTTTTTTTTAGTTTTTACAGCACTAGTGGCTCGTACAGTGGGCTGACAGGAAAGGGGTATGAGAGAGGGAGAGAGACCTGTTGAGTTGAACCTGGGTCGCCGTGTCAAGGACAAAGGCCTCCATACATGGGTCGTGTGCGCTGACCACTGCGCCACCGAAGCACGCCCCTTTCATTCCACATTTGTGTCAATACCCGCTAAGCTATTGAGGAAAAACCCCAAATACACAGCTTTTCTCTGCCTTCTCTTAAAACTGCAAAATAAATGAATTCATGGGGAGTCATATGAAAAACCTGTCAAAAATTAAATTTTTTAGTGTTAAAGGAGCAATAAGCAATAATACATTGTTGCCACTGCCACCACCAGAGTAGTGCAGCATAGGAGCAAAGTGGCAAAGAGCATGTCCAGTGGATCTAAATGTTCTCTTGCTAACAGCATCATAAAGTTATAAGGTACTTACTTCTTCACTAGCCATGTTCTTCAGAAAGGTGATGCTGTTTTACTCTGTATTTATCCTTTGCAAATATATACATATGAGGTGACGGAGAGGGGAAAGGGAGGGCCATGTTGCAGCTGGAGTGGAGGTAGAGGCAGTCGTGGCTTGTCACCCATCTTGTTTTGGTTTACAGACAGCCGTCAGTGGTGAAATATCGCCTACTGCTCCTTTAACGGAATATTTCACAGAACAATTTAATTTTCAAGTTTAATCTTCCAAACTGAGAAATTAGCAGATACAGTATCTTGGATGATTATGAACAGTAACACATGGAAGAGTCCTCTTGTGATTTATCGAAAATCTTCAGGTTCATTGGTGTGTTTCACTTGTTTCTGTCTTTTAATTCACAATGATTTCAGCAAACAATATTTTTAAATCTCGAGGGCTGGTGTCCTGCCAGTTTTTTGTCCCTTCTCCAATACACCTGAATTAAATCATAGCGGATTTATCTCCTCAGCTTATCACCAACCTCCGCAAGATCCTGTTAATCACCTTTTCATTTGATCCGGCTTTGTTTAAGTACAGGGACATCTACTACTTTAAAGGAACCAGCCACTGCTGCAATTTTCCAGTTTTTATTTGACCACAATAGATAAACTAAACTGACATAGAGCTTTCCAAGTCCTAATACAGTCTATTCACTCATATGCACTTCCAAATATGCAGTTATCAGCAGGCAACTTGATGTTCCACAAGATATGTAGTGATAGAAACTGAAATTGAACTCTAAACCTTGCAATAATTAGATGGCAAGGTTCCCCACGGAGCCAGAGCCAAACCTTGAACAATGCCAAACATTTTCCCTTGAATTCTTTCTGACTGTCATTGCAGTACCTTCTAGTAATTTTGTTAAACAAAATCAATGGGTACTCTCAAGAAAAAGAGCAGTTAAGAGGAGGATGGGGAAAGAAAGTATCAGGTAAGCTGACCTGAAGGAGTCACTCAGAAGAAGCCTGGGTATGAATGTAAACATGTTCGAAGGAAAAACATAAACCCCTTAGGGAAAAAAGACCCTTTTAAGTGGGAAATGTGAATATGGAAAGCCCAAACTCCAGTGGAAGAAGAACAAAGTGGATGAATCTGCCTGTTTATGGTTAATTCTAACAGAGAGAAAAGGAAAAATCATCCAATGGAGCTGTTTGGTCAGTATTTCGGTGTCACGTTTTGTTGCATTAGCTTGGTAGCTTTTCATCTTTATATTTTACATGGAATATAATATGTTCAATGACTGAATGAATAGAATTCTCTCCTTTGTTTCTACAGTCAAACTGTTTTGGTTGTTAGCTAAAAATAAAACAATCCTACTAATTATTTGATGTTGCATTTGTCCTACTTGTGTGGTTTCCTTGAAAAACCCCAAAGGTTGAGCACACCAGTTAACTAATGAAAACCAAGGTGGATCAACAGTGTTATATATTTGAATTTCTCAAAGTGTCAGAAGTTCCCAAAGTAAAAACTAGGTTATTTTTCATTTAGGCAGTAATTAAACCAACAGAGAGAAATAAACAAATATTCTCACAGCATCATTTTGATTTAGTTATTTTTCCTTGTCAACTCAATCTGAGGGTCAAGGAAAAGAAGTTCTATCGTCCAATTAGAGGAATTGTAAAAAAAAAAAAAAAAAAAAAACGTATTATTACTTTGAAATAGCCATTTTTCAATAAAGATAATAGAAAAAGTAACACTTATCATTTAATTGAGGTTCTTCAGAAGTCAAGGCTTGGGATACTGTAGATTTGAACTACATAGAAGCACCTTACTGCCTAGCACCTTACTGGTGCTAGGGAGCTATTAGGAATCCCACAATTCTTTGCGTGACATGACATATAAGCACAGCCCACCTCACAGAAATTACTAAGAATTAAGAATGTTCAGAGAGAGCACACTTTGTAGTTCATTTTTGGAAGGCTGTTGGCCTGGATTTGACTAGAATCATCCATGTGCGTTTCCATTGCATAATGACACATGGGTTAAAGGCTGTCTGAAATAGCACAGCAGTCCGAAGGTCCTTTCCTCCCCACGATAATATTCTCATTGTTGAGCTCATAAAAGGTCAAGGAGCAGGAGCTGGGAGCTTTAAATAGAAATGTTTGAGTGGAGCCTAAGACTGAGAATTACTTCTTTAAGTTCACCAAGGGGAAAAAACAGCTTTGCAACAAGTTTCTGAGGGGTTAACTGGCAGGTTCAGTATTTTTGTGAACCTTTTTTTTTCAATTTCCTGAGAAGTCTTTCAGATCTTGAATTCTAAACATCTTGCCATCTCAAGGTCTCTCAGTTTTGTACGTGTTTGAGTTTCAGGCCCTTCGTTTGATTACCTCTAGGTCAGAAGACCATGAGTTCCAAGGTATAAAGGCAGGAAAACCTTTCATGAAGAGAAAAGTTTGTATCATTTATTATCTAAACAAGATTCCCATTATAGTAGGACAAATATATGGTCTTTAATAGAGGAAACAACTGGTACAAGTTCAGAATTGAATTAAACTGCTCTCTTTTCACCATCAGTGTCCGTGTTCTTATTCTGTATCTTCAAGAGAAGTTAAAGCAGAAAACATAAATGCGTGTAATCAGTGCTCTACTTGACTGAACAACCAATCAGAGCATTCTCTAATCGACTGCCATTTTAGTGGCTATTCAGCATGCTCAATCAGCCGATAAAAGAAATCCAATATGCATTAACACCGCTGCAAGTTCGCGCACACACACACACACACACACACACATACTAACACAGACACACAAAGCAAAAATCACACTGTCAACAGTTATGCCTGTAAGTATTGCCCTGCTGCATCCGATGGCTAACAGTCAGCTTGGCGTTATCAGCTTCGCAAACAGCAAAATGAGGACACCTCTGAGCTGCTAACACCTTGTCTGCTCTACCATCAGTCAACTTGACACCAGTTTAAAACTATTTGACTGTGTGTATTTGTCAGGCGTGTCCCATTTATCATAATTGCCACGGGCCGCAAGGAATAAATAATTGGGTGGGATAAAAAAGGGAAAAAGAATAACAATAGATTGCATGACACAAATAAGGCTTTTCCATTTGAGCTTTATTTTATGCCTTTTCTCTTACATTCAAGAAAATCTGAAAAACCCCAATGGCCCCATAGCGGGATATTGTTATGAAAATCTGAAATCAATCATTTGACAGCGCCTGTTATTGTTCCCTACCTCTCAAGTCACCAGCAGGATGTTTTCACGGGTGTGTAGAATTTAGATTTTGCCTCCTGGTGACTGTTTTCCTCTTGCTTTTATATTTGCCCCAAGTTTATAGTTCCTCAATCACACATGCAAATGCATACAGACATGGCGCGCAAATCAATTTGAATAATCGTCTCGAGCTGATTCATACTAGCTAGCGCCCCAAGACACTCTCATACTCAACATCTTTCCCATGTTGCAATAATTACCGTGGGCAGACTGTGTGGTTTAGCAGAGAAAAGCAGAAATCTGATGTTGCCTGCAGTCTTACCTGGCATTCATTCCTCTCAATAGAGCTTATGGAGACATTAGGCAGAAGTCATTAACTTCAGCGGGGACAAGGAGAGATGGGAAGACTGTGTAGCTCGCTTCCTCAGCTGAATGTGCAAGATGAAAAGCCACTGGGGTACGAGCACGAGGGTATGTTTGTGAGTTTACGTATGTGTGTATGAGTGAAAAGCCCCCCCACACATCAATTTACTGTATCCTGTCGGTGTGCTTTTAACAGCACCTTTGAATGCATCTGAAATACAGGAATCCGTAGCTTAAGTCAAAAAAACATAAATCATATTTTTTAAATTCTTTGATATTGTGCAGAGCCGTGATGGTACCGTCGATGACAGCCGTGACTGATGCAGATGTATGCTATTTCTCAGTTCAGAGAAATGTAAGCTCCCTGCACATATGAACTGTGTTTGTGCTCAGACTCTGACTTGGGTCTTTAAGATAAAGATTATGGTTAAAATCTCTAGAAATTTTGCTGTCTGAGAAACCTCATTTGCTGTTTTTTTTTTGGTTGTTTTTTTTTCACTTTCAAATCAGCTCCCCCGTAACACTGTGGTATTGAAGAAATGAAGCAGCATAAGCTGCACTTTGAAAAATATAACACAATCTGTGTGCCCAAGTGTGCATTAACTCCTGATTTGATTCATGCATTTTATTACATGCACACCCATTAGTGATTTGTAGTGTCATAAATGATTGATGGGGGGGTAAAATCTCCAGTGGTGCCATGTTTCTTAACTTATTTCTCTTTCCGCCTGTCTTGTGGATTAGTACCAAATGCCTGGTCCTCACTCCATTTTATATTCAAAATATTCAAACTCTGAAAAATTTCATAGTTAAATGATCTTGTATTTCTGTCTGAGCATAAGTGTGTGTCTGATGGTATAAAGTGAGAAAGTCTCAAGAAGCATTCGTCATGATTAGTTGTTCATCACTGGACCAGAGAGGGTCTTTAATATCATTGACAATCATTTTCTGTATTTTTCATCCACATTTTTTCTTCATGCCACCCTCTCTGTTCAACTCTGCTTTCCAGACGCTCTTTTTCGTCATAAAGCCCTCAATAATCAGCAAGAAAGCAATGCATGCTCCATGCTTTTCTTTATACAAGGCACATAATTAGATTCATCAGCTTGACCTTGCTTGTTGTTCCAGCTGAAGAATTTATATCCTGTTCATATACATCTACAAGCGTGCATTGGTGTGATGGGTGTTCCTGTCTTACTTGTATCGAGGGCCGCATTTCTAATACTAATAATAATTAAGTCCATATAAAGTTCATGTTTCCTGCATACAAACTGTGTGTATGTGCATTTAATTCTTCCAAAGATGGTTCCAATATTGTTTTCTTAAATAAAATTTCCAGGAGCAGTGGTGGAGTTGTTAGGGCTGTTGCTTTGCAGCAAGGTCATGAGTTTGAATCAGGACCAACAAAGAAAGAACATTTCTTCTACGCTCATCAGTGAGTTCCAGGATGGCGCTGAGGAGGAGATATAGGTGGGTATTGCAAGGAGGGGAGTTTGGTATATTGTGATGAGGACTGAAAGAAGATGGAGCCTCCGTAATGTCGGAAATGTTTGAAGATCACGAGGGAAAGGTGATATATCCATTGGTGCTGAGGTCTACAGATTTGAGGCATGTGAAGCAGATTTCTGATGATGTTCTCTTTATCGTTCCAGAAAGAATAAAAAGATCCATCCCTGGCTCTGAAAAAACGGTGCTCTCCCATTACCATTTGCTGTTGGACCCAGATTAAGAGCTGCTAATATCAGCATTTTGATTGACTACTGTTACCCACAATGCCACCTCTAGCTCCTGTGATCACCACATTTTAAAGCCCCAGGGTTCAGTTTTGTTTTTGATCTGACAAAATCTGAGATAGAAAATGTGAAAACACAATGCCTCTACAATAGCAAAAGATGAGATTAGCAGCAGAATACAAGATAATTTTCTCCTAACTTGCTTTGAAACCACGTTTCATAGAATTTAAGCAGATCAAGGCGCCTCTCACAGGGGCCTGTTTTCAGTATTTCAACATTATGAGACTTAGTTTTGACCTTGTTTGTTTTAAATTGGTTTTATTGTGTCTCATCATTTAGCTTTGATTGCTTTTATGTTATTTTATGTCCATCAAAAGAGTGTGTGTGTATATAAATTCATATATATATATATATATATATATATATATATATATATATATATATATATATATATATATATATATATAAAAGCATCAAACATACAATTTTGATTTTAAATTCTAGAAAGTCCTTTAACTTTCTTGGGGGTGGTTGAGGAAATCAAGCACAGTGTTAAGTCTGATCCTGTCATTGCAATTGATGGCTAAGGGGGACTCTGTAAGAGGCTTTATTTCAGCTGTGGAGCTGTTGTCTGTAGGATTTTTCTTTAAAGGCTTAGGGGAAAGACAGACAAAGAGGGAGCTTGCGATCCAATCCAAATTCTTTTTTCTCTCTGGCATAAAAAGTACATCAATTCTTGTTTGATTTTACTTCATGGTATTTGGATTATGACAACAAAAGACGGCGCACACCTGCTGCATACATTATTGGAATAGCTAAAAACCTTACACACACACACACAGTCACACCAACACATTTCAGCATATGGGATTGTTTGTCATTTCTCATTTCTTTTTTACTTGCTGGAAGGTGTCCTTCCTCAGTTTTTGCAAAAGAAATAAATAAAAAAATTAAGGACCAGCATCAGTTTGTTTATCACATGTTCCTAAAGTGCGTGATGGGGTTTATGTATACCAAACCTCAAAGTGGGAGGAGTTACCGCCCGGATGACAGATTGTTCAGACGATTGCCTTTAACAAGCTATGGGAAAAGTGGGACAAAAATACCAATGTCTTGCCTCAGTGATTAATTTCACTTTAATATAAATTAGTTTGTGTTCTTTAAAATATATCCGTGTAGGCTCTGCCCCACAATACATCTCACCACATCCGATGAGATGAACTCTAGAAATGCATTGTGTGCGTGTGGCTACAGGAAAACAAATGGAAATGAGATGGTTGGAAAAATCTGCCAATTATATTTGGTATTTGCAACTTTAAGAGGACGAGGTAACTTAAGGGCTGGAAGCCAGAGGAAGATGCACACCCTCAGATAGTCACTGGTATTTTAAAGTTCATTTATCCACCAAAGTAAGGGTATGAGCACTGTTTCTTATTCTAGTTCCAATGTTGAGATATCTGAATGCATTAAATGTGGGTTCAAATGCCAAACTTGGTTTGGGGTATTGTTCAAACATGTGATGTTTTTACTAGATACTGTGTCTGTAAGGGTAAAAAGAATGGGTAGAGCGTTAATCCTTACTGACAGAATCAGATTGTATGCTATATTCGCTTGGTGAATATCTTTACAGTTACATAACTAGAATGCAAGTGATGTTTCTAAGGTGCAATGTTCATGTTACTTAGACTAAAAAAAAAACAATTAAAAATTTTAAGAGCCGCTGTTCTTACCTTTTTCCTCTTCCTTCTCCTCCTTATTGGTAAATTTCATGACATGTTTTCATTCAGTTGCATGACAAACTCACAAGAACAACTTCGTTTAGCCTAACAACTGCTCACACTGTCAAACCTGGGTAGAGTTTGGAAGTGGGCACCGCTCCATGCAGCTGGGAGTCCCAATCTAGCAGGGAGTGCAGTGGATACTATTTCATATGTGCCTTGGAGCCTGAACACCGCATGTGATTCATTGACCTGGAGAATGGAGATTTGTTATTCCAGTTCCGTGTTTGAAGGCTGAGTCGCGGCAGGAACACAATAGCCCCTTTAGATTATTTGAATCTATGATCCACACATACACCTTATGCCCCACAATTAGCTGAAATGTCTAAAGATGGGTTTAAGTTGACCCAGCATTATTATGCCTCTGAGCCTTCTTCCAGAGATGTTACAAACCCTTAACGACCATGAGCTGTAGGGGAAGATTGCAGAATGAGTTTGGTGCAGTGATATGATACGAAGAAAACCCAGCAGCCCGGCATGTGTGCTGCTAGAGCTGCAGAGACACCAGATGATCGCCTCCTGTCTGTATAAACTGAGAAACGCAATGATCCGCAAAGTCTGATACCGGTAACAACATGTTGGGGATGATGCACAACAGCTCTGCTTGTATCTGTGGTGTGTGTGTATGCAATGCAAGCGTCTAGCAGCAGCAGGGGTAGCAGCTCCGGTATTAAAATTGAAGTACAGTGCCGGTGTGCTGAGACTCTAGTGTTGGCACAAGGCTAACTTTTCTGGTTCTTGCTAAATATATACACCAATCCGTGTTGGTGTGCATTGTTTTTGCTTCATGAATACTCTGCCGATGTTCTTACCACCACTTTCCCGATAGAACTCATCGCGTCCACAGACAGAACCCTGGTGTTGCTCAAACACTTGCCCTTGTGACCTAGATGAGAAAGTGCCCTTTCTGTTTGAGCCCTTTTTATTCATCAGTATTTAAATATATACTACCCTCTCTGCCTTTAATTGCCCATAAAAGTATTTATTTGAGTAGAATTCTGCACCGGACTGATCCATGGCACCCACTCTAGCCCTGACTTTTTCCCTCCCTGCTCCTCCTCCACTTAACTGTTGTACCTGAGCGCCAGCAAAACCCCTAGAGCCACCACACTTCTCCTCTGACGATTAACATCAGACAAACGGATAATGTCAGTGTTTGCCCAAGCCAACAATTAACCACAATCACAATTTCCCAATCCATTAATTAATCAGCATACTTAACACTTTAGCACTGCTGAAAACTTTACATTGCTTCTGGCCCGACGTTTCCTAAAAAAACATGGTGGGAGGCATTTAGGTGTCACACTTGCTGACAACACTCACCTTCTGATACAAAGAGAGTCCATGGATACTGCATAGCCTACATGTTTTAAACTCATAAAATCTGTGATTTTCATAGCTTTCTTCAGCTGTTTACTGACGTTTCTCAGGGATGAAACCAAATAAGATGCTGTGAAGGAGCTACTTGAACCATCCTGCTCCAATCACCTATGTAGAGTACCTTGCCTCTTTTGTAAATAGTTGCATTTTATGGGGAATGTTGGGTGCTTTATTTCAATTTCATTTATTAATTTATTTAATTAAGATATGCTATTTGTTTGATGACATTGTGTGCTTGTTTAAAAGCATGCACAATATGGCCCTGTTCTGCCTGGTTTTCAGTTATTTATTCAGTTTGATGTTTTGACTGACCCCATTCACTTCGATGCCCTTTTGTTGCCATGAGCGCCTGCCCCCAAAAAAGTCTGTGCACACGCCTAAATTCTTTTTTTTTTACAATGTCCTGTCTGGCAATGTGGCAAAAAGAATTGTTGTCTTAATGACAAAAAGAGCCCGACAGATTTTACTTTCACAAGTGGGGCAGTACGGCTTTTGCCATAGTGCTCCGTCTGATTTATGAATGTGAATAGTTTTATTATGATTCATGCGGGGAATATCTCACATTATATGGACACTACAAGAGGAAAGGAAGGACAAGAAAAAGAGGTGAGAAAAGGTGAAAGAAAGAGATAAAAGGAAGAGAATGATAAAAATTCAAGTATACTGCTTTCACAATCGAACACTACAACTTTACTCTGAATCTGTGTGTCAATATAGTGTGCAGTCAAAAACTCTGTTGTGACAAAATGGGAGAAACAAAAGAAGTGTTATTTTTCTCAGAATATTTCCTCCCCATACATAGATATTGAAACCATCTGTTAACTGCAGAACATGTATATGAATGTATTATCAATGAAAATTAGACTTTGAGTGAAGATGCTTTCATAGAACATGTATATGCTATAAATAACAATAAAACAGTAAAGGAAATGTAAAAAAAAATGCTTAAGAAAGAAGCAAAAATAGAGGATAAAGGAAAGAGTTTCCTCAAAGATGTAGATTGGAAGGAAAGTTGAGCAAGTATTTTGTCTTATTTGTTCTACTTGGCAAAACAGGGAAATTAGATATTGACTGCTGAATAATGTTTTTCATTTCAACGAAAAAGAGAGTCTTGCCAACACTAAACAATCTGCTACTTTTACCATTCACTGAGCAGACGCACGTGTACACAGATGCCGGATGGTACCTTCAAGACTAATGCAAGGGCGCGCAAAAATACAGCATCATTACATGGAGATGAACATGCCTTCTGCTAGAATGCAGTACTTTCTTTCCAATTAGACAGGGGTAGTTCTTCAGAAAAGCAGTGCATTTGATGGTTTGAAAAGACAGAATTCTATCCTAAAACTGTTTCTTTGAAGACAAAGAATTCTTTTTATTTCAATTATGTAGTGGTTCATATACCTCTAAGCTTTTCATTGTCCAGCAACCAATTAATATTGAAAAGGCTCCTGATGAATACCCTCACATGATATGAGCGGAACAAGGGATTCAGCCAAGACATTGGTGTGGAGCTTATTCAGTCTGCTAGTGAGAGGGGAAAAAAAGTAACTTTTATTCAAATGCCAATAAAAAGCGAAACCCGCGGCGGACCTCATTTGAAGCAATATTAAAAGGCAAAAACTGACCCATAATTATCTTTTCGTGGTCTTTGCCGAGCTCTCGATAATATGCACGTGGCGCTTGCTTATTGTGGAGGCAATTAGAGAAGAGATGTTCTGGGTGCCAAGAGCGACAAAAATTCAATTTGCTGTTGCTAGGAGATTTACGGTAAAAACAGGAGACACGGTTAGCCGATGCGGAGTCTATTCATTTTGATGCTGGGTTTATTGACACAGCAAGTCAAATGTTGTCTTTGAACGGTCCAGCATTTGGGCAGAGCTTGTACAAACCAGCAGAGTTTAGCTGTTGCCCTTTTCTTCTGACAATCAAGAAATTCAAACATAAACTGGGGTGTGGGGAAGAAGAATACATTTTTAGTTTCAGCTTGGTAGCAGATGTGTAAAGATTCCTGTCTGTTCCGGGCCGGTGACTCTGCTGCTGCAGTCCCATGACGTCACTCCCTGCTCCCTGAGGCTCATCAGAAATTAGTCTGAGTGAATACACCTGCGACAGCTCTGATTACTGGGAGCTGTTGCACCTGGAAGGAGCACTGTATATTCCTCGCCCTCCCAGTGTGTTATCGCCGGATTCTTGAGAGCACTTGAGAGAGTAAACTATCCAGTGTTCCTTGTTTGGTCTCCTGTGTTAGACCTGTCTTCGCCTGCCTGCCTTGCCACTGTCAGATACTCCTGTTGGCTTCTGATCTCTGGACACTGACCACCCTGCCTGTCGACCAAGCCTGCCTGACCCTGCCCCTGTCTGGATTATGACCATCAGTAATGAACCAAGCCTGGGCCTAGGACCTACCTCCTGTCTCTGCCCCGCTTGGCATCACCCATCCTGCTAGCTCCTGTCCGGCATTACCGCTGACTGAATCAGTCACCTAGTGATTCGGATCCCCGAGACTGAGCCAACCGGTTGAATCTTCAGAGCCAGTACGACCCCCCCAGCATCTGATAAGGTTAGTGGCATTTATTCAGTGTTTCCACATTATCACTGGATCACTGCAGGGATGAGGGGAATGAGGTTAGTGGCCGGGAGATACTCAGTGTTGGGATCCCGTCAGCTCCTGTTCCAGCTACACCAGTTTATTAATAAACTCGTTTAAATGTTTAATTCTTACATCGGCTGAATTATCGGGTCTCCAGATTCTGTGGGGGATTTATTACAAGATGAAAGGATTAGCTTTCAGCTGCCTTCAAAAGAAACATGCAAGGTGCTGAGCTTTAATATGACCAGTTGAGAAACGTACATAAAATGTGATTTGATTTAGGTTATGTAAATTACCATTTTCCATAATCTATTCATTGATTAGTTTTTTTCAGATTTATAGCAAATCTTAGTCCTTATCTTTTGATGTCATATCTTTTTCTGCTGATTTCCTCCCTTTCTGACTCTGGTAAAGTCTGTTTCAGCTGAGGCAATGTAGCAACTATTACACAGTTTTGTTACAAAGGAATTTTCATTTCAATCTCTCTCTCTTTCGCTGTATCACCCACACTGACATGCACAAAGAGCCGGTGCAGCACCTGCACAGGCATTTTTTAGATGCTACACATGTATTGATCTGCATGGCCACAGACCACACAAGAACGGCAAACAAAAATGCAAGTGTGACAGTGTGTGTGTGTGTGTGTGTGTGTGTGTGTGTGTGTGTGTGTGTGTGTGTGTGTGTGTGTGTGTGTGCGTGCGTGTGTGCGTGTGCACAAATGACGCGATCAAAGTTACATGTGTGGAGGGGGAAGACAGATGATAATCCTTCTGTAAAAGAGCCTGTGATCATTTCTACCCGGATTAAGACATTGCATCTTCCCCCATGTTGGAACCCTCTGAGAGATTCACAAACAGAGAACTATCACATTATTATTGTATGGATTAATTTTAAACTCAGAACCAAATGCTGCTGACAAGATAACCAACTTCAAAGACTAAAATGCCTAAAGATCCAGTTTTAAACTAGATTTGATAGTTTTCCCACATCAAAAGGGGTGTCAGCTACATTATTTGATAAGATTTGTAATGAATCAAATTCAAACTGGAGCTTTTATCTAAAGCACTATATTGTAGGAAGGTGGAGTGCTCAGACAGTTTTAACTGAAGCTCAGCCGGATACAAACTGAATGTCTCTTTTCTCTCCTAAATAGCATTTGCATTGACATTTCTAAAGTTATTATACATAAATCAAATTGCGACTATATTTTCAACGCCTACTCTCATTACTGTTCCTCTTTATTTTAAAGCCAGCCAGTATATTAGTAATTTTGACGTGCAGAAATCTTTTTTCCATCTAGAACAGAGAATAATATATCCTTGCTTGCATGACTTCCACCCTCGGAGAAGTCAAGGACCAATAAAGTCTGGTCAGTGGTATTATTCGTTTTAAACATGAATTATTTGTCTTGAATGATAGGATTTTGCTGGATAAATTTGGGCAACTTTCATGTGACCTTGCCAGTACCTATCTTTTTACGAAGTTAAATCTGGTTTAGACTAAAATGTGTTTTTTGTTGACCATGACAGAGATATGACATAGAAATAATTTTTTTTCATCAATTTTCTTTCAGCTTTTATGATATCCAGAGCTATTCAGTATGCATTATATCAATATGAACCGACATGTCAAGGATAAAATGGTACAACAAATAGCTGAAAATCAGTTTTGAAAATGTTCTTCACATTTGTGTTAAACTGATATTCCCAGTTCATCACTTAGTGCAAGTATTATTCCATCTCTAACCAAGGTATACACAAAACAGGGCAGAATTTGCTACCAAAATGTAAAATACCTGTTTATTCAGACACTCATTAATTTTCTCTACCCTGTTAAAGCTTTTCTGCGTTGACAGCATGGTCCCAGCAGTCTGTGGGCGAGAGCTATGCCCTAGATAGGCCATCAGTCCATTGCCAAACCGCATCAGAGACACAACAAATAAACAACCCTTAACACTAAAGGTCAATTCAAGTATCTCCTAGCAACCTCACATGCATAATTTCGGACAGTGGTAGGAAACTACATTATCTGGAGAAAAAAAAACAATATGAGATTTCAGATGGTGACGTAACCATCCCACCACCATGCAGTCAAGTGCACAGTTCTGTGCGGTGACGTTGTGATGTATTCTCACCTTTCTCCAGCATGGTGTGATAGGTGGATGCTTGCTTTGAGTGTTCTACATCAGCGACAATCAAGAGGAGCATGTAAGAAGGCAGGAGTCAGATGGAAGGCATCAGAGTATTAGCTCACCCAAAGCGGTAACCTGGCTGAACATTGCTCCTGTTGATCCCTGCGCTCTTGCTCGGAGACTTACAAATGTCCTTGTTCTTCCTGAAGGTATTAGTCTGCATCTGGATTTTGACTCGGTTCATGTTCTGCCTTGATCGCCTTAGAAATGCGCTCACCTGACAATGTAAATATTTATTTCACGGTTGGTCGTTGATCATAAGTAAGTTGTTGAAATTGCTGTAATGTGTGCGATGTGGTGGCTTATTTATTACGTCATAATGAGTCTCGTACATCTGTCATGTTGTATGCAATTTACTGCCAATAAACTACAATCGCCACAGAGTCCTCCCCATCACCCCGTCACCCCAATGCAGTTTTGAAATTAAAATTCCTTATCCCTCTGCTCATTCACTGCGCTATTTCTCCCTAACATTCTAGTTCACACAGAAACATTTGCACACCCCTTCTCAGATATAGAAGCACACATACCAGTGGTGAGCAGGTCCACTAGGACCGCCGGTACTGTAGCCTAGTTTGTTACATGACTCAGAGAAATCAGCCAACGAGGCTGAATAAGTTCATCACGAGCATGGCTTACCTGTAAAATAAGTGGTGAGGAGGTGGATGTGGTTCATTATTCTTATTCTGTAGCAACCTGCAGTTGAACCTGGGGGGGGTGGTGACCTAGTGGTTAGAGCATTGTATTTGTGTCCCGGAGGTTCTGGGTTTAACTCCCACAGACTGACACTCTGGATCCCGGAGAAAGACCCTTAATCCCAGATTGCACCCTGCACCCCGGCCGGTGCACAATGGCTTCCCACTGCTCCCCAAGGGGATGGGTTAAATGCAGAGAACACGTTTCATTGGAATGTACGTTGCAATGACAATAAAGATGATTATATTATGTTTTGAAGACTCTGGAATGGCGTGGGTTTGTGGATATCTCCTACAAGTGGAGACGATATGACTCTTTTGTGACTATTATTATTAATAATAATAATAATAATAATAATAATAATAATAATAATAATAATAATAATAATAATAATAATAAACACAATACAGAGTTGCTGTCTTCAGTCACAACTCAGAACGCAAACCGAAAAATATCCAGTGACCGCAGAGACCGCAAGTTCTTAGCAAAAATGGCGGCACCCATAGTTCTGGCTGTGGAACTCATAGACATTATATAGGTAGACTCCCCATGGACTAGCGCTGCCTACTGGAGCTGACGTTTCAATGCGGCCACCATTTTGGATGGGAGCTGTTTGCCCAACTAAAATAAATTATAACTCCCGGAAATTTTACCTGATTTTCACATGGTTTGGTTTGTTACAAACAGCAGAGATGTGGTTATGATATAGGAAACTGTTACACATAGAAAAAAAAAAACATGTTTTCATGCTGAAACTGGTTGTTTAAACAACATGTATGGACCTTAACTTACAGACATATGGCATATTTATGTAAAAATATGTGATTTCATACTGAATTACTTTGTTTAATGCTATTTAACCAAGAGAGACATGTGTTATGGCATATTATTGAACATGTTAATAAACACTTGCTTAAGGCTGAAATACTGTTTTATGCTCTTAAACAAAGAGGTGTGTGGTATTACATATTAAT
This sequence comes from Fundulus heteroclitus, assembly GCF_011125445.2. Lineage (NCBI taxonomy): Eukaryota > Metazoa > Chordata > Actinopteri > Cyprinodontiformes > Fundulidae > Fundulus > Fundulus heteroclitus. Next base: position 19,761,779 of record NC_046381.1, read on the forward strand.
AAATGTATACATTAATATAGTGTACATTTTAATAAAGAAACAAGTAAATTGATTTCTCTCTCTCTCTCTCCCTCACATGGACAATTCTGAGCCTTCTCTACACACCAACAATAATTTCTTCATATTTCTGCGTGTTGTGCATGCACAACAAACCATACTATCTAAAGAGCACTAATCATGGCAACTGCTGACACACTTTCGGTTTGGCTAAAGAGTCCTTGCTCTATAACGGTATTTGGCTTGAGCCCTAGTCTTCAGTGCCCAAGTCCTTTGTGTATGTATATGGGTCTCTGCTCTACCACACCTGATTGAAATTACTGCATGCCAAAAAGTGCAACAGAGGTGTGTTACCAAACAATTAATTTAGGTCAGGTGTTTGGTAAGGAAGGAAAACACCTAAATTATGTGGGACAGTGAGTCCTGGGGCCTGGGATTGTGAAGCACAGATTTAAAGATGTACAAGGTTTTTGTTTTATCAATGCTTCCATTTCGATTTCAAGACTCCTATTTTAAGTCTATGGCACTTGTAAGCAGTTGTTTGCCAGCATCTGTTCTGCAATGTTTCCTCATAGATCACAGACATTAAAGCAGCACTTCTGTTTCCATAAATCAGCTTTCAGCTATTTGGTGCCCACCAGAATTAAAACATTGAGCAGAGAGATATCACAAAACGCACAAAGAGAATGAGTGGTTGGTTTTTCACACATGATTTACTGCCCATATTAAAACAAGAATATTTTATATTAAAATTCAATTTGGCAGGAGGGCAGTGTCAGCATTCTCTCTACAGTCTCCTGTGATGGAAGGGGACTTGGACAGATGGGAATGACTTTTCTTTATTCTCAGATTCTGTGGTGGCATGAGCTGCCACACACAGTGACAAATAAATACTACAGGCCTCGGGCTGACTGGGGGGTTCTCACCCTAATCCAGTTTAGGATTTGGGAAATAAGTTGCATTCGCCCTACTGTGGGGGGAAGCAGTTGAAAGGGGTGCAGGAGAGCAATATCATTAGATTTCACATATCAAAACAATAAAATTATTATGACCCTTCTGTGACTTTAAAGCCCTGACGGCTGCATATACAAAGATGTGACCGCCACAATATATTAAAGCAGGTACTGTGCAAAAAAACTTGACTTTAAACCTTTGACCGTTTATCATTGTTAATTTTATAGATCCCAGGATTGATACTGCAGCTACAAAATTATAAGTCTTTGAAGCACACAAAAGGACCAGCAGCAATGAACACAATATGCATTAGTTGTCATTCAGGTCAGTCCAGATAAATAGGCTTTTTCCTTGGCAGCAGCTGTATTTACTTGTGGAGTTCCTCAAGTGTCTATCCTGGGCCCCATCTTTTTCTCACTACACATTTTGCCTTAGAGATTTGTCATTAGTGAACATGATTTATTTTCATTATTTAGCAAATCATAAACATGTATTTGGCCCTAAAAATGGGGTCTAAACAGTCAACACACCCTTGTTTTATGTGTGTGAATGTCATTACAGATTGCCGATCACCTTAAGCCAGTTTCGGCTGGAGGTTTCTTTTTGTTACAGGGAATTTGTTTTGTTTTTTTTACAACTCCATGCAGGCTCAGTATGAGGGATGTTTTCAAATTTAGTGGCTCAATACAATCAACTGCCTCCCGTTACAATATTTCTGTCCAAGATCTTTTATTGCAAGTCAGTGACTAGATGCAATCAGCTGTGTTTCTTTAGATAGAAAACTTTAATTTACCAAAAATGCGGTTAAGTTTATAGTTCAAATTGTTTTAATTAAGATCAAATTGGAATTATACACTTTAAAGCTATCTATACAATTGAACTGAAATCTATTTTTTTGTAGAGTGCCATGACAGTTGTTCCAAGTTGGTGCTATACACGTAAATTTAATCCAATTCAATGATTAAACCTTATAGATGACATCAGAATCTGGTTAAAATTTGACTTTCTTAGCTGAAACAAAAACAAAATTGAGATAACTGTATTTAGAAGAGTACATTCAAAACCAAATAATTTTATAGGGCTGTTTGGTCAATAGTAAACTCACTATGTCCACTGGAATTCTTTGTCAGTTTAAATCAGTCATTACTCGCTGTTTTGCAGCTGGAACAAGTGCAGCTGCCTGACTACATGACCCTGTCTATTTAAAGGAACTCTGGCCACACCATGCACCTGCATGGGTTCACATGTCTATCAAACAAATGCTCTTAGATATCCCATAAACCAAACACAATAGCAAAGGTGATAGTTCTCTCTTATATATATATATATATATATATATATATATATATATATATATATGCACATGCAAAATTCTTGCTTTGCTTCACTTTGCCGATTATAAATGTGCTTCAGAAATAAGTTGACATTGAGACTGACAATGGCAGCAATAAAACAGAGTAAAAACATTATCCAACAAAGAAAAGACTAGTTGTCAGGAAAACTGACATAATATGATTCGGGAAAGAGAGCTGAAGAAAGGCTGGATATGAACGGGGATGAGATGTGGTCTAAAGTTTCCATTAACCAGTAGCTGATAAGGTATTATTCGTCTGTCTTGCGGTTGACAGGAAGATCATTTCACCACTGAGGTCCCAGAAGACTGAAACAGAGCATGGTGATAGCCCGGTCGCCACAGGGAAGGGGATGCTTAGCACCTATTAAGTACAGAGAGCAAAGCTAAAATATAAGGTTGAAGCATTGCCTGGAGGTATGGGATACAGTTACTGTCAGATCCTTTATATTGTTGTCAGCACTAAGACGTCTTGCAGGAATTCAAGAAGGGGGCAATTGTGTTATAATGGGTGAATTGCACAGGACAGGAAGATGAGATGGCTGGGTGTGTAAGTAAGGGAATGACGGGGGCTTGGACAAGGACTAGAGCTGAATCCCTGGTGAGCAAAGGCTGGATTTGACAGATACTGTAAATCTTCTGAATTGCGTTTTGGAAAAGTAAGATTTAAAAGGTCACTGGTGGTCACATTTGAATCCTCAGCAGCGACAGACAAGGGTCAGGGGAGCAGTATTACTGAGGCCATTGAGGTCACGAGTTTGACGGAGGAAGAGTGGAGCAATATTTTTTAAGGCATCATCTATAGCACAGTGGTAACAACAAGACAGTTTTTTTTCCTGGGCTGAAATTAACAGACAGACTTTAAACACGCAGATTTAGGCGGTAAGAAACAAAGGAACCTGATAAGGAGGGGATGAAAAGAAAAAAGGAAGCAATTACAATCTGTAATTTCACAGGCTGCACCGATTAATAACGTGCGTCATAACATCAGTGAAGGAACAGGCAAACGTTTGGGAAAAATGCTTTTCTACATAACAACAGACTTCTAGGAACATAACAACAGAACAATTCAAATTTTAGAACTTTTGAAGCTGAGATAGATATGTGTGGTTTTAATGCTTTTTTTTTCTTCAGCTTCTGTTATTTGTATCATTTGTCAAACCATCCAGGTGTTTGCATATTGACTAGTTATTTACTGTTTAGCTTCCTGGATTATGCTTTCTTTCATTATTCCCTTTTGAGTGTGATTTTCAGTTTTTTTTTTTTTCCTGTGTCTATATTTTGTAGTTGCTCCTATTTTAACTCATACTTTTGTGGATTAATTAAAAAAAAAGTTTCTAGTGACAAGTATTTTACTTTTTTTGGACAGAAAATGCATGACGAGAGAAGGGAAACATGCGGCAAAGGTCTCCAGGTCTTCACTCAAACCTGTGACAACCCACCGAGGGCTGAGGCCTCTGTACATGGGTCACTTTTTCTACCCTGCACCACCACTGTGCCCTATTGTAATGTTACTGTGTAATATTTTAAATATTGGTGTGGACATATTTAGATCTGCAATGTTTGTCTTAAAACCATCTTATTGCTGCCAGTGTGAGGACCTGCTGTTTGGCATCAGGGGACACATCATCCTCGGGGACGCGAACTACAGGCGCTCTATCCCTACTGCAGAGTGCCTATTCATCTGTCTTTGGTCAGTAATTGAATCAGTGCTCAATAGAAATATAGACTAATTGTGCTGTCTAAATATGCAACTTATAAAAACAATTTCAAGCTTAAATAAATAGACGAGGAGGGCCCGTAGTGCTTCGCTCTAAGTCACCATACTTTACACAGTTTCACTTAGTGCTATTAGCTCAATTGGCAGCATTCACATTGCTCGGAACGCATCACTCGCATTGCAGACTGTGAATCCACTTCTGATTATGCCTTTACATGAGCATAACATGTGAATCACTCGCTCCATTCACCTTGTTGGCATTCAATGTGAATGCACCTTTAGGGTTGAACGGCTGCTGTTGCAGTTGAACTTTTCTATTGGTTCAAATGGTACATGCTTTCATCATCAGAGCCCCACGTCCGGGTATAAAAGCATGTCAGTCAGACATGCCCCCGTCATGATTCAGGAGTTGTAATCGTGAGAATTGGAAGCATTGATTGATAGCGTTTGCCTTTTGTTACAGCATTGAACAGCCCATGTTGGCGATGATGCTGCCAACGTTACTTTACAACTCAGAACCTGCACCCATCCTGTCCTCCACTGCCTCGGCAGCACCGGCACCGGGAATCACTGAGTCAAGGCCTTGAGTCGGCGGCTCGAACTCATAACACTCAGCCCTGATGCGCTCATACAAGCATGAATGACAAAAGACTAGAAGAGATCCAATTCTATTTGGTTTATTTATATGGTGGCAACTGTGATAGACTGGCGACCTGTAAAGGGTGTACCGCACCTTTCGCACATTGACAGCTGGAGATAGGCACCAGCACCCCTCGCGACCCCACGGGACCCCTCGCGGGATAGACGTGTTAGAAAATCAATGGATGGACGGATATATGGTGGCAATTCACAACAAATGCCATCTCCTGGCACATTAAAAGGCAAACAATTAATTTATATATGGTATCCAATTAGGCAGTGGCGGCTGGCCAGTAGGGGGCGCTCGGGCGCCGCCCCCTTTAAATCGTTTAGATAATAAATGATTTCTGAACTGCAAAGTACTTAGAAATGTATTTATTCATACTGTGTGTCCAATAGACATGTTAGAATTTATTAAAATAGTAAATACATAATTCTATTTAATTGCTCACATTGTGCACACTTCCTATGTGCAGGGCGCCGGTCTAATGGGAGTGAATGTAGCCGCGTCAACTTGGGCAAGCACGTGATCTGAGGCTGACTTTTAATTGGTTATCTAGGTTTTCCACAGGGCGCAGCGCTCTGCGTCCCGGACACACCCATTCTGTTGCGTCATTACTGGTAGAGTGTCAGTACTGGCTAATTTTTTTTAAAAACATTGTGTGATTGGACAATCCCCGATTCGACTCAGCTCAGCTGCAGTTCGTTAGGTTGATTCACGGTTATGCTTGCAAAGTTGAGTAGTTTCAAAATGAGAGAAAATTCTGTTTTGTCTTTACAAAAAAATGCTTTTACAAAGCGTTCACTTGAAGAAAAAAAACAGGATAAAGGAGCTTGGACCGGGTCGTCTTAATTTACAAATTCAGCAGCAGGCAAGTGATCTCTCCACTCCATGGTTGGATAAAACAGTGTAGGTAGTAGTCAGCCAGTGAAGAAGCGTCGGATACTCAGTGTAGAAGACCATGAAAGGATTGCTGCAGAGGTGAGTTGTTGTGGAAAATCACTGTTACACTGGTTTATTGTAATGTTATTTAATATATTAGGAAGATGTGCTTTGTAGTTAGAAATACCTTTAGTTGTGTCTATGCTGTGTAGGTATGTTGATATGTTTGTCAGCAAGATGTTTTATTATTTAAGTTGTACTGAAGTTTATGGGTAATGGGGAATAAAACATTTGGTTACTGAATTTTGTATAATCTTGTCCCACAAAAATGCTGTAACACATTTCATAACACAGCCTTAAAAAATGGCAGCAAATGTTATTAAAATCAGGAAAACAATCTAGAAGAAGTCTTTTCAGAAACTGTCACGCTCTTGAAGATCCTCATCACCACACCCATGACCACAGCAGAAAGCTGAAAGGTGCTTTTCAACTCTGAAAAGAATCAAGACTTTTCTGAGAAACTCAATGACTCAGGACAGGCTGAATGCATTGGCCATGTTGTCAATGGAGAAAAGACTAGTCACAGAGATGACTGACTTTAACAATTAAGAATATAATTGAGAAATTTGCTGGGCAGAAGGAAAGGAGGGCAAAATTCATGTTCAAATAGTGCTATTTTTTAAGATTTGCTTTGTTTGTTTTTCATTTGTTTGTTTGTGTGCGCCCCCCTCAGTTTTTTTAGCACCAGCCGCCACTGCAATTAGGTCCAAGTTATTTTCATATGGATCCAATCTATTCCAACTGAATCTTCATACAGATGAAGATCCAGTTAAAGTCATAAAATTTAATCTGACGCAAATAAGTCAAGAATTTAATTGGAATTTCTTTCTAAAAAGTTCTTAAGAAATTGGCTTAAGATTTGATAACTAACAAGACAAAGTAGGACCAAGGATTTGAATCTGAAAAATTGATCGCAAATGTGTTAAACAAAAAACAAATTCTAGAAGTGAAAAATGAATCCAAAATTAAACAAAATACACATATAAACTTGCAAAAACACACAAAGGACAACACAAAATATAAAAAGTTATCAAAATTAACTATTTTAAAACCTCACTCAAACAAACAAAAATACTTATTTATTTATCAAATGTCAAGCTCAAAAACTTTGATTTTCATTTTCAACTTTGTTTTGTTTTTTTCAAATAATAAACGATAGCAGCTTGTTCAGCTTGAAGCTACTCTACAACTTCAAATGTATTCAAATTTGAGCAAAATGTCCATTCAGTTTTATTACTTCATAAGACATTAAAAAGATAATTCACTTTGATGAATAATTGGTTTCTTCATTGAGCACTGTGCATTCATCCTTCTGACATTAGCAATAGTTCACAAGCTGCTTGCAGGCTCAGTGGAAAGCCTCTTCTGCTGTTTCAGTGCTTTCCATCTACTTTATCTATGATTTGCTCTATGTTAGCGTCCCATCCTCATAAACACAAGCATTGTTTGTTACAACTAAAAACTTTGATGTATTTTATACAATCTTTTTTGTGATAGAGCTGCACTCTAGAGCATTGTATGATTACGCTTTGAAGGTAAAACATTATTTTCATGACTTTTACAAATATAACTATCAGTTATGCACTAGTCGTTTTCCACTTTCACCTAATTGTCTCTTATACCATGTTGGAATTTTGATTGCTATCCAAAAGAAAACAAAAAAATAAACATGTAAGGGGTGTGAGACATTTAACAAAGTTCGTATTGCAGCTAAACGCTACATGCTGATTTTATTTTATTTTTTTCACTGTCTGCATTGTCCAGAGAAACACTTGTGTAATCGAGAAGCGGTCTGAGAGGAGGGACAGTTAAAGTCAAGACTGGTTACTTCACACACTCAAGCTGACAACAAGTCATCATGTTTCTGTTGAAAGGAAAAGCTTCCCAGCAAGTGTTAATTGGCCAGAACAGAGTCCTCCCTGCACTCTGGGACATTCTCAGTGAAAGATTGAGCAGTGCGTTCACTGCTCCACACACACACGCGCACACACACAACCCTCTGACACACACAAACACTCTGCCTCTTTGAAAAGTGCTGACAGGGCTTGTTTCTCCAGCCATGCAGCAGAAGTGGTGAGTGACTTGGCAGAGATGCAAAAGGGCCAGGGAATTAAATGTGATGAGTGAGACCGCTTAGGTTAAGGTAAGACTGTCAGCCAATCAGACGTAGAGTGGTGTGGGTCATGCCTCTTGGACACGGAAAAGAAAGTGTGATCAGGCTTGCTTATATATGCAGTGGGAACATGTGATGCAGGCAAATCGCTGAGAGGTGAGGCTGCTTTACATATTCATAGATCTACTGAATACCAGATGAGTCAGTCAAAGGTGTGAAGTTAGCATCACAATATCGCTGCAAGTTTCAATAGCATCATTTATGTTATTGGAAAAAGTGAGCTTTAGACCACATCATTCTGATCAAATGCAATGAGTTGAGGTTTCTGTGAAGGTTATTTAAAGGCAGCCATTTCTTTTCAACCCCACATAAATGGAAGTTTATCAGTTAACTTCAGAAATTGTGATTTTTGTATTTAAAATGTGCCGATAAGGTGAGTCATAACTTTGCCTAGAAGCACTCTTTGAGAGCTGACTCAAGAAAATATGCTCATAAATATACAAAGTTTGAAAGTGTGAACAGCTTGTAAATTGCCAAACACATCAGATTTTGCCATTGTAAACACCGTAAGCTTAGATGCATGCTGATAGACTGAGTCTGCGGTTTATGCTTCAAAGAGGAGGGGAAGATTTGTCTTTATGGAGAGGCTAATGAACTGGAAATTAACATTATGGAGTCATTATTGCTGGTAGAGCCACAAAGCTAACCAGTTAGTTAGTGCATATGAGAATATTTATTTTGTGACTAAAGAATGTAGACATTGCATCAAGATTTGATACCTCCCATTTAATGTTTTTGGGGGCTGTTATGTGAAAGAGAGGACAAAGCCCAACTGCATCATCCAACTTAGGGGTTCCCAAAGTGGGGGTCGGGACTCCCTGTGGGGCCGTTGATGATCAAATGATGATCCAAATTTCTGACTTTACATTGTCAGAGATATACTTATTTTCATATAGAAAATGTATGCCTTTAGTTGTGGAAAATACATTTTTCTCATGTATGACTTTCCGACATTTTCTCATAAATGTGCAAAATGAATCTTAAAATGTCAGAGACATTTTAAAAATGAAATGTTGTGGAAATTTTCTCCTCCGTCTAATTTATTTTCTTTTATATAGAATGTAACAATTATGAGAATAAAGTCAGATTGTTAGGTGTATAAGCAAAAAGAACAGTATCAGAATAAAGTCATAATATATTGAGAAGAAATATTAAAATGAAAGAATCATAGCGTGAGTTCCAGGATTTATACAGACATCTGCCCCCTCTGGCCACAAGCTGAAATGACACCACTGTTGTGCATGTGCATGGGAGAAGAGCGAAAGCATCTAATGCTGTGACTGCACAGGTCTTTAGTTTAGAGGAGTAACGTCTTCTGAGGTAAGAAAGCTATAAATATTGAAGTTAGCCCGTGTTCTCTTGATAATGCATCAATTATAGCGGAGACTCAACAAAGCAGCCAGGTGACCATGAGCGAGAAGCTTGCCACACCCACACACTCGCACAGAGAACACGACCTGAATCACTCCGTCTTGAACTGACTAATCCAGCCTATAGAGGCAACTGCTGTTAATAGAGAACAGCTCGTTTTACACATCAGGCAATTGTAAGGGCATGTATAGAAATAAGATAAATAATATCGAACTTCAAAACTTGCACCATGCACCTTTAAGTGAATAAAGTTGTGATGTGATGAGAATAAAGTCACAAAGCCGTTTCCACAATTGTTTCAAAGTCCTAATACTAATAATAATTTGATGCTGATTTGCTTAAATGATTTAGTAATTCCTTATTTGAGAAACCAATACTAAAGTATACCTTTGCAAGATGCTCAACTTCCCTCATTTTAAAACAGGTGGAAGACCCCCTACCCCCACCAAAAGGGGGTCACCAGTCTCTGACACTGTTATTTTGGGGGACACCGGCTGAAACATTTTGGAACCCCTGATCTAACAGCCTTTTGACCAGACCAGTATTTAGCTCCATTAATTTTCCACCAAATTCAGACAAGCTTCCTTGCGCGTGCTATCTGCTACATAACTTGTACCACACGGCAAACTTGATTTCTTATGGCTTTGATTAAAAAAAAATGACATTCCTCCCAGCATTCCTCGAAGAAGGGAAACTTTGTAGTGTTCACAACTATTAGTGGTCTTTCTAACAGATTTTCCCACCTGAGCTGTGGTTATCTTCAGCATCTGCAGAGCCATGTCTTGGAAGATTTATAGTGTGCCCTACGCTTTATAGGTGCTCAAAGCGTAGCATATTGTCTATAGCAGGGGCGTAGCTATGGGTGGGCCTGGATGGGCCTAGGCCTACCCACTTTGTGTCCGGACCCACCTAGTCAAGTGGCTTTCCTTTGAAAAATGTTATCTATCTATCTATCTATCTATCTATCTATCTATCTATCTATCTATCTATCTATCTATCTATCTATCTATCTATCTATCTATCTATCTATCTATCTATCTATCTATCTATCTATCTGGGGTGTCACTCAAAGTCACCATAAAATAAAATGAAGAATAAAATTGAGTTTATGCTTATCCCAAACATGAAAACTGTACGCTTCATGTTGTAGCCCTCAATAAACTTCCGTCAGAGAGAGAAATTCGCCTAAGAGCCGCGGGACCGCAATGAGTGGAATGCAAGGAGATGCTGGAAACAACACATTGCCTCAACCTGGTATCATTGAACATAAATGATGCTGGGACTGGAAAATCAGCTCCCAAATAGCCTATTGTTTTTTCCCATAACCATCTAGGTTGTGTAGAAAAGTGAGAAGCAGTGAAGCGCAGAGCCTAAAGAGCTGTGCCTATACTCATAGAATTTGGGGATACGATACATAAATAAATGTGTTATTTCCTATGGTGTTGCTTCCTGTAGGCTTAAGACTAATGCCAGTGGGTTAAAGGCAAAGCAGGAGTCCATGCATCACTGGGTCCGCTTGGAGCAAAAACATGAAACATCTGCTTGGAGAACAACTTCAAACTCAGCCTTCGGCATGCATAATTACGCACTTAGATGCGCCATGCGCAAATACAGGGGAAATAATGTCTGGTCAGGGTGGAGGGCGAGATGACAAACCTGTCGCTACAAGAGCAGGAGCAGATCACAGCAAAACTCAGCAGCAGGATCATGCATAATGATGCTGCATAACAACCGCCGCATGCGGCCAACCGTATTTACCCCTTTTTTAACAGTTAACTGTAATATTGTGTTTAATAAAAAGAAAGAAAACAGCAGAAGTTTTCTATTCGTTTAAAGAAGTGGTTTTATGCGTCCTGGGTGTCTGGATCGATGAAACGACGGCAGCAATTATTTAGTGACACTGCGTTCAGAAACGGAAATAATGACTGACATTGTGCCACAGTTTAAACAATCCAGAAGTTACTCCGTCGTGTTTGTGGCTTTAAATCATCTTATTGGTGATGGGTCATGATTATTTTTTTTTCACTGTCGATTCCAGGATGTTCACTTGAACAGAGAAGGTCTTTTCTCCTTCCACCCCAGCATGTATCTTCTCCATACAGAACTTACAAATGTGCAACTTACAAATAAACTTACTTTCAACTATAATTATTTGGCCCACCCATTTTTTATTAGGCTCGGTCGAAAACCAATTTCTGGCTACGCCACTGGTTTATAGTCTAACATAAGGGTGTCAGGTTTTGTTTTTCTATTCCGGCTCTGAATGGGACATCAGACAGTTTTTTTTTTTTTGTTTTTTTGAGGAAAGTGGAGTATGGGAACAGTGGAAACTGGGAAGGCTGTGATCACGAACTACAAACAGAAAATAAACAAGATGAAACACCAACAGCAAACAAGTAGGAGATTTAAACAGTTCAGCGGGTAGCTTACAGTGTTGGTACAGTGTTGGTTACAGGGAGGGTGTGAGTCGGCACACAGAGAGCTGTGGTTGGCGGTCTGAGCAGCGGTGTGTGTAATGATTCCCAGCTTGATGTCGTCGGTGGTGGATGCAGGAGGATGAACTGGTGGTTTGGTGGAGCGGTTGGGTGAGTGTTTGTCAGTGCTGGAGCGTGGATGAAGAGGACTTCCAGGGAGGCTCATTAACACACGGCTAGGCAGGCTTACTTAGTTGCAGGAACATGGTTTTAGCTGGGTGAAGGTCCACCACCATAGCCAAAGGAAAACACGGAGAAGTGGCAAGCACTTTTCAGGGTTTCAAGGCAAGGATCTCAGGAACAGGGATCAGGTCAGGTCACCGCTCTGGGGGAGCAAAAGCTCTGACGCTTTTCCTCATGACTTCTGCCTCCTTTTATGCTCCTCTGGATTTCCATCGATCAGACCCACCGGTGGCTGCAGGCTGCCAGTCGCACCCTGCAGAGGGAGAGAGAGAGAGAGAGAGAGAGAAACACCACGAACCTCTGTACAGATCTGTGCACCTGACAAAGGGATGTGCGTTCACAGACCTGGCACAGAACAACTTTATTTGTACAAAGTCTACAAAATAGACGGGTGGATTATTTCTGCTTATGTGTCGTCTGAGGGCATTTGATTGCAGTTGACTTAATTCTGAGGTATCAGAGTAAAGGGGAGTGGATACAAATACTGGCAACACTTTTTATTTGTTAGACTTGAAAGACTTTTCCATGTCTATAAGACCACGTATAATTTTCCTTTCACTTGCCGTAAGTGGATGCTTCTTAGTGTCGGCATGTCGCATAAGATGCCAATAAAACTCATTCAAGCTTGTGTCTGTAATGTGACAAAATACGAATGGACAGTTTCGTCACATTTCTGTTAGCTCTGGTCCAAGTTGAAGCAATTTACCGTTTGGCTCAAAGTCCCTTTTTGACACTCACACACATTGTTTTAAAATAAATAATTTCCTGGAGAAGAAGGAGAAGTTTATTTCTGGATCAAAACCAGACCTTGCTCTCGGGTCCGCTTTATCCTGACACGAAATTTGGAGGTCCGCTTCCGGAATGCCACCCCCGTCTTTGCTAATCCCTCAAGGATAGCTGTGCTGTATGTAAACTTTCATTTCTTATCACTTGAAATTCCCTCTTGGTTCCTTTTCTAAATTCTTTTTAATACTCCCCTGTTCTCTCACGGAGGGTTATGTGCTGTCTCAGCAGAGGACAGACAAAAGCAGCAAGGGACATGAAGCGGGATTCGGAAAGCTTAGTGTCTATGGGAGGGTGACCTCATATTGTTCCAAATGCATAAGGGAGTAAAAAGAAGGCTTGTGAATAAGGAGCCCTGGCTTAGTAGTGCTTAATGCATAAAATGAATTTCTTGCCCACATCTATCCGTTTGCCTCTCATTTCTTTCACATTGTTCCCATTTTATCATCCCTGTCGTAGACCTTAGTTTGCCGCAGTAAGCTGTGCTCTACAGCTCATAAAACTGATGTCACAGCAATATGTTGGGCATGTGATGCAAGCGGTGATAAATTAAATAATGCATGATTCTGATTGCGCGAAAGAAGGAGTCCTGCGAGTATGTGGGGAAAGTAAGCAAGTGTCTGCAGAAAGCCTCGTGTGACAGAAAGAGACGACGTCTCACCGATTTAAGGCGAGCACGGTCGCAGAACGTTGAGCGCAGTTAGCTTTTTTTTTTTTCTCCCGGTAATTGCTCCTTGCTGTAAATGCTAATTTGATGTCATGACTGCTTGACTGGGCCTCAGATGGGATATTAAAAGTGGCCAGGCCTCTGTCTTGTTTTACTGTGTTTAACCCGCCTCCATCCACAGACGCTCTGTGTGTGCGGTTGAACATGCGTATGTGGTTTTGTGAAACTAAGCGTCAACCATACATTGTATTCGTGATTAGTTTGTGAAATGCTCATGGCCCCCCATTTTGTTTTCTTTGCTTGAATTAATCTATTTTTGTTGCTTTCATGCTAGCATTCCTCCTGAGAGTTATATCTGTAAGGCAGAGTTGAAAAATCATTGCATTTGATTCATAAGCAATGTCAGACTTTAAAATAAACGTAAATGGAATATACAGAATCTATCCATCACTGTTTTAAGTACTCGAGATTTTGGGGATATCTCCTTCTGTTTAGCATTGAAATAGTCTGTAACATTCCGTGATAAATGGTTTGTTGGTGTGTTGCCGCTGATGCCTCACAGCAAAGTTTAGGTGATTCAGGTTAAATTGAAAGGAGTTGGCTCTTACAAGGAAAGACCTTTTAAAAACAAAATCACACAAAGTTGCTCTGGGCTGTGAAAAGATGTGTCACACTCAATTGTTTGACATAATTAAACACATTTTAATGTCACACAAAGACAAAATTAAATAACAGACATGCTCTAATGTAGAAAAAGTGTAATTGTCCCTTAAACCTAAAAACTGTTTGTGCCATCCTTCGCAGCAACAACCAGCATGAAGCATTGATTTTGTTTTACATCACGGAGGAGGCCCACTTTTCCTTGCAGAATTGCTTTAATTCAGCCACATTGCAGAATGTTTTAAGCAAGAACAGTCTGTTTAACGTCACTGTTCAACATCTCAACTGGATTTACGTCCAGACTTTGACGAGGCTGCTCCACAATCCTCTACTTGTTTAGTGGTTCACCTTTGCTTCATGTTTTCTCCTTTTGTGGTTAATGCCGCTCACTGCGATTTTCTGGAGTCCCAACCAGTGGTGTCTCTGGTAAGATAACTTAACTGAGGCACAAAAAATCAGCACCTATTAGCAACAACTAATTGTTTTGTGATGCTTACAACCTGACTGATAAATTTTAAACAGATAAATTAGCATAAATCAACACATTTTATACATTTACCATTTTATATAAGCTTTTTATACATAAAATTACAAATAAAGACTCACTAATAATGTTCCTCTATTGAAAAGAAAATATTTACATCAACCCTTTAATGAGCTAGCAAGGACAACCAACACTAGATTGTTGCACACTTTCCGTATGAACTTATACATAACGTGCATTTCCAGTATTTTTATTGGATGATCTGAGCTTGGGGCCATATGATTTGTGCCCCACAGCTGTCTACTGAGGACGTGTTGGGCATGCGCACTCTGATTTCAGATGTTCATTATTTAAACAAACGTTGGTGGGCCGGCCACAATATCAAGGCACCTCAAGAGGATTCAGCCTACTGAGCTTGTCAGTATTCTGGCAGACTTAGGTATATAGACACAAATGTTTCTAACAGAATTTTATTGGTAAGGAAATCAGTCTTTTTATTTCTTTTATTTTTATATTTCTTACAAAATTGCTCTATAAAAAACAATCCTGTCCCACTGATTATTGCAAACATAGAGCAACATCTGGTGGGGCCTGGCCACCAAAAGGCAGTGACGCCACAGCCTTAAAAGAAATCCTAAATGGGGCAAATACTTTTCCACTGTGTCATAATACAGGGGTATTATGACAAATCGTTTATGTAACAAAGTCATTTTTTCTGCCGATCTACTGATTGCTTTTCTGGCTTTGTCCTCTTTCTCATCAGTGTGTGAAAAGATGGAAATTGTCTGCATTTTTGGCTGAGTGTGTGTTGGTTTACTGTACTGCATGCTTGCCTGGTAAATTTGCATAAAGACTACCTTAGCTCTTGCAGATTGCATTTTGGACAGCTTGTCACTTCAGGCAGGATCCTGAGCACAGTCATATTGTTTTACACATGCTCGCATCATGCTATACTTACATTCAACTGAAGATGCATAAAACGAAAACACCCGTTGCTCTCTGAAACAGAGGAAAATCCAGATTAATTTATTTAAAATTATACTCGTTAATTTTAAATCCTAACTGCAAATCAAAAGAAGAGAGTACATTTAAATAAGTATTTTTAAAGACTTAAATCAACAGCTCGCCTTTAAAGCTAATGTGAGCTATGTATGCCATACTGCCGTGTTTTCAACCTCTGCACAGTCTCATGGGTATATCTTGATTAATCCACTATCCAACGGACACAACAGAAAAGATAAGCTATAATTAAAAAAAGGCTTATTAACAAAACAGGACAATGAAACCTGACACACACCTACCCAAATAAAAGACAGCCCACAGGTAATTGTTTAAACATCCAGCTCAATGACTACCATCATGGAGTTAAGGATTGCTTGGGTTAGTACTTCTTTTCACAGGTGCTGCATAAAAGATAGACAAGTAATAAATCTACGGAATCAGTCAGCATTGAAGAGCTCCTGCTGTAATATGACAGGCATGTCAGTGTTATAATCACACATTGTTCGTCTTTCCATGAAAACTGCCAAAACCGTGGGCTATGAGAGCGTTAAGGGCACCTGCCTGCCTGCCTGTTTCCTATCATATCTCTTTCTTTAAAGTTTGCTTCTTTCTTACAAGTTCCATATAATTGTAGCCTTTCAGAGTCCTTCCTTCTGGCGGTTTTATTACTTTTTCAGAGACAAAAATCCACCCGATTCCTTCCTTAGTTGTGAAGGGTGTCAGTTCATATATAAGGTATTCTGCCGGATGGGGTATCTCATTATGACTGGCATTAGAGGTTCCCTGTGACATAATTTGTTTCCAGGGTGAAGAAACTGTGTGCTCCAGAGGAGACTTCCCACCACCAACCAATATCATTATCCCTCGGATCACACACACAGACGCTCTGCTGAGAATCATCAAGTCTTTCCATTTCAGTTTTTCTGCCTTCTTGCTTACTTTCCAGCTATTCTTTCATTCTTCCTTTCCAATCTGATGCATGCAAATCTGGCATCTGTTATCTCTTGAGCCCTCCAAAAGCTCCACGCAATGTGAATACTTTCATTGCGGGTGATAAAACCTTTGAATCTGTGGTGAAAAAGCCAGAAAAAAAAAAAAAACATTATCAATGAGAACTATTTGTATATATTTTTTTCATCTCAGCATCTACCCAATTGCAGTATAATAACTATGGTGTTTTGACAGTAGTGATGCTTCATGCTTTCAACTTTGCAAATTATTCTAAGATATTGCATATTTTCCCTCCATTGCTCCATATTGCCTTTGTTTTCCTTGCGTTTCGAGTATGAAGGCAGCAAATATTCCTTTCTTCTATTTTTCATCTTTTCCGGTGGTCTAATGATCCTCCACTTATTTCCCTCTTGATCAATGGTGAAGGTGCATATCAAGTTAAGAGCCTTGCAGTGATGCAGAACCCCAAATAAATGATGAAGCACTGGGAAATTATCTTTTTGTGTGTACGACTGCGGGGAGTCATTGTTCCAGCAGTGGTTAACGAGCAAACTGTGCAATTGCACGGAGACTCTGTAATAGTCTTAGATGTTGTTCGTTTTGACTGAGCCTATAGTACCTAAGTCTTTCTTATTATCTTTGCAACTTTTGCTCTAGCTATAGCTCTGTTTGAAAAAAGAAAACCAAGACTTAAAAAAAAAATTAACATTCAGTTGGATTTTACTTATTTATTTTTGCCTGTGGCGTTGCATTTCTCCTTAACTGGAAGGAGGCAGATTTAACGAGCAAACTAAAAGCAAAATTCTGAATGACGAAGCCAAAATGTTACACCCTCAAGGTCTATAATCATCTGTATTGACCAGCTAACAGCAAGACAGAAGTTGGTTGGCAAGGTCACCCTGAACTGCTCCAGGTTTCCAATATATTTGACTGAAATGTTCCCCTCAGGGGAATATATTTGTGTAACCTTTTTTTTAGACCGCGGGCATCCATGTCTCAGAAAATAATAGATTTTCAATGCCCCCAACTTGATCAATACGTTCCCTGTACTGACTAACAATCCATTTGTTACAGAAGTCATCTTTGGGTGCAAACAAACCAAAGAATCAATGCTTCAGCCAACCCAAGTCTCTAATAACTGTATGTCAAATGTACAAGCTCTGTTCTTTAAAAACTAGGCTGTTGGAAGGATATCAGACTGTCTTTGTCTTTGCGCTTTAATCTGCTGTGCATTTTTTTTCCCTCAGTTGCTTTAAGAAATCCAATCTCTAAACTTTGTGTCCATTCGTCCACACAGTTTGACACAGCAAAATGCCAGTGGTTAAACAGCTTTAGAAATTAAGTATTAAAGTATAAAGCTTTCATTGTGTGAGCAACAGCAGTCATAATGTTTATTTCATGAAAGCAGGCATCTCATTAATATCTCTTAAATATAGATGTGTTTTAAACTACTGCATAGCCAAATGAAGTTGTCTAACGTGGGTAGTTCAAGGCCATTTTTAAGTGGATATCTCAAATCTGCTGTGAAAAGCCTTTAATGAGTGAATAGTGCACATGAAACAGATTTGAGCATTTGAACGTATCCAGAGAACCGGTTCATGTGACGCCCAATCAGAAGAGGTAGAAAAAGGCATGGGGTCTTGGTGGCCAGGTGTCTGTCTCCAGCAGTCAGGGGATGCAGTATTCGTAAAACAGTATCAGTTGTTCATCAGTACACAACAGAGCACAATAGGATATTATTAGAGTGTTTTTTTTTTTTTTTTTTTTTGCTCTGTGTTGCTGTAATTTGGCAATTCTGGTCTCATTAAATTGTTCAGTCTTTTAATTGGTACGTGAACCATGCTTTGCGAAAATCTTCAAACCCATGAATAATTTCCCATTTTGGCTCATTACAACAACAAACTTTAATGTATTTTATTGGGATTTCATGTGATATGTCAACACAAGATATAATGCGTGATTGCAGAGGGTACATGTTTTTCAAAACCTTTCACAAATAAAAACCTGAAAAATGCGGCATACATCGTTTTCAGCTAACTTGAGGCAATACTTTGTTGAAAAATCTCTCTCACTGCATTTGAGCCGCGGTCAGTAGGGGCTTGTCTTGACCAGCTTTACTTCTATAGACCAATGTTTGGGCCTGTTTTTTCAATGCAAAATAACTCTAGCTCCTTTAGATTCGATGGAAAACATCAGTAAAGTCTTACTGCGGTTTCAGAATAAGGTTTAGTTCTGGGCTTTCCCTGGGCCATCTCAACACATGAATATATTGCTAAAGAGTAGCATCCCTGCGGTACGATGCTCCCACCACAATGCTAATGGCTTGTTTTTTTTTAAACAACAGCAACTGACACCTGGAATAAAATGCAAACAGATTTAAAACTGTCATGTCTTCTAACTTTGAGGGTGGGGGGGGGGGGGGTTAAGTCACTTTTAAAGAAAGGAGACAGTAAGTCAGTTGTAACAGCCCAAATGTTTAATGCTGTGTGATAATTCAAGGGTATTTTAGTTCTCTTTTTTTACTTGAAATATGAAACTGTTATTCATGTGTCTGCGTATTTGGTCTTAATTATTGATTATGCTGTATGTTTTACTCCGCTGTCTTGGCCAGGTCACTGTTGGTAAAGATATCTGAATCTCAATTAGTTTTTCCTGGTTAAATAAAGGATACTAGTACTACATTTCTCTTGCTATTTTTTCATCAAGGCATTCCTTGCTTCAAACCATCACAACTTTACCTTTGAGTTTTCTAAATCGTTTGTGATGCTGTTTGTTCTGTAATCTAATTCTCAAAAATCCTAATCAAAACCTGAGGTGATTGAAGGTAATTGCTTTGGAATTTATTTATATAAAGCAAAATTACAGAAGGCTGAAGGCACGCCTTAAGTTACGGTACATTTTTCAGATTTTTATATGCAAAGAAAAATCACAATAACATACTATAAGGACAGTGGCTGGAATCTGAAATAATAAGAATAATAACACTTGTGCAGGATACTGTTAAATGTACCAGTCTTGTCCACTAGATAGATAGATAGATAGATAGATAGATAGATAGATAGATAGATAGATAGATAGATAGATAGATAGATAGATAGATAGATAGATAGATAGATAGATAGATAGATAGATAGATAGATAGATAGATAGATAGATAGATAGATAGATAGATAGATAGATAGATAGATAGATAGATAAAGGGTCTTGTTTTCTCCTCTCTTCTTGTTGAAGAAATTTCTACTTAATTGCATCAGCTGTCAGGCTACCTTTCACACACATCACAATCCATTCACTGACATTTCCAAGCCCAACTTGTGTATCCCAGAGATTTTAGAAAGTGGAAGACGGTGTTGTTGTGCTTCCTCATGAATGTTAAAAGATTTATCACTAAGCCCTTCATAGGCAGATTGTGTACAAGTCAGACAATTCTACAGCTTCCTTCTCATACAAATAAAGTGAACGTTAAATTGACATGGATTTTCTGACATCATACTATCATTATTTTTTCAAGTTTATTGTTTTTTTTTTTTTACACCCATTCATAATAGCACCAAACAATTTAAGTCAAATTGCAGACACTTGTCGTGCAACACAGACACTTCAGGAATCATTTTTCTTCCTTTTAATGCACTGAATCAATCTTCAGTTTAACACTCATTGCTTGAAGTCCAGCTGCTCACTGCATAATCAAAACACATCAAATGTGGGCATGACTGTAGGGAGGAACGTTTTAGCATTTAAAAGGTTTGAATGTGTTTCTTGTGATGCCATGACAACAGAATCAAATAATGCATTTGCGCTTAAACAATGGAAAGATTTTTTAAAATTAATCGAAAGAAGGTCAAATGTGATAGTAAAAGAAGTTGAAAAATCTAAAACAATTAACGCAAGACAGAAGTATTTGGTATCTGATCAAGTGCCTAAAAGTTTCTGTTTTATTTGTGTATGCTCAATGGCTTTTTTTTTTTTTTTTCTGGCATTAACACCATGGTTCTTTTGTGGTCTTTCAACTTTGTTTCAGAAAATAAGAAACAACCTTCAAATGAGACAAAATACAAACTAAGTCAGCCACAATTTTCCAATGACATGGAAAATCAAGAGTCCGCAATGCACTGAAAAACATTCTAGTTATGTTCCTCATTGAAATTATTTAAGACACAGAAAGCAGTGTCCGAAGAACAACTAAATGTTAATTTTATCGATTGTTGTTTTGATTGTTTTTAAATCTTTTCCATACACTGTCATGTTCTGGATAGCTTGCCTCCCATTTTTGACTTCTTCTGCTGCTTTTTTGCTCTCTCTGGTTGGGCATGGACCCTAAGGTGTTTGTGCACCTACTCCTTATTTCCTCATGGGGTGGACTGCGTAAAAGCGACCTGGCAGATGTCCCTTCGCTCCCTGATGGCGAACCCTGGTCACGGTAAATCTAGTGTCCTGCTTAGCTACATGTTTCCTGAGTCCTTGTGACTTGGTCCTTGTCTGCTTGTGATTCAGACTTATGAGCTTTACCATGAGGGTAATCCATGATGATCTTTGAGAAGCCACAAGACAAACAAGGAATACTGGCCCAGATTTCTCTTTTTCCTCACCTCAGGTCTGCCTGCAGTAGTCACCTCTGCCAGCCTGCCCTCCCTCAGACCTCAAAGACGACTGGACACAAACCTGGAAAAACACAACTTCACCCCTCTGCTGTCAGCAGTTTCACAGCCATCCTGGACAAAGCAGCACCTTGTCCTCCTGCCAGTAAACAAAGAGTCAAGACTGCATTCTTTTCAACCTGTCAGTTTATACTCACCTTGGATTACCACCAACTCTACTCTTCTTCCCTTTATATAAAATCCACGGCTGAAAACCCTCTCCTGGAACTCTGGAGGAAGAAACAACATTTTGCTGGTGTGCAACAATATTTATTTTTGATTCCCATCATTAATTCTCAAAGTCTGCTCACCTTTGGGTCATAGCGAACTCCCCAGGTATGCTAAAGTCAGTTCACGAACACGTGGGAATAAGCTACTGCAGTGCAACATGTGTCACTAAAGCAATTTTTTTTCAACATTCTTTTTCTTTTTTCTTGCACCATGAGCGGCATGTGAGAAAAGAGCACTTTGAAATTCTGCTGAAGACCTGTCAGTTTTTATGTGTATTTCATGTACTTTCATTGCTACAACAACAGGAAAAAAGGTTTTAACACTGTCACGTGGTGGCTCAAAGAAATTCAATTTTTTTAGATGGAGAGAGAGGAGTGTAATAATACACTAACAAGGGTGCAGTGTAAAATAGCCGTGAAATATTGATTGTCAAATAAAGGGTTGAATTTGGATAACAAAAAATCTATATGTATCCCATTACCTTCATCTGGAAAAAGTAAGCACACATGACCCGCTTTACAACAGCAGAAAAAAAAAAAAAGGATAAAGAAGAAAAAAACAGAGACAACTTGTTTGTCCTTGTTTGACCTGGATCTCTACTTTAAAAGTTTTAATCATTGTTCAAGGAGACAAGGAAAATTCTAAGCAGAATTTATGTTTAGTCAAACAATCTTTTATCTTGTTACTTTATGGGAAAAAAATTTACTTTTCGTACAATGCTTAAAAGAATTAAACACATTTTAATCTGATTATAATATCAAGTCAAACTCAAGTCAAGTCAAACATTTGGAATATTGATCTGGTCAGTTCAGTAGTAGAGGAGGTTGTTAATCAGTGTCAGGAGTTCGGCTGTTAATGAACTTAACAGCAATATGGAGCTAAAACAGTGACAGCTTGCAGAGACATTGGAAAGAGATTTGGCATTGTGAAATCAAACATTGTAAAATCAAACATTGAAAAATCGCTTGCAATGACATTGAAAAAGAGATTTGGCATTGAAAAATTAGACATTAAAAAGTCAAACATTGTTAGAAAGGAAAAACTTATGATGATTTTCTCATTTTATGCTGCATCTTTTTTTCGATGAGAGATGTTTTCAGTGTCAATGCAGAGTTCCTTCAGCTACATGTCACTACAAGCTGCCACTGTTTTGCCAACAAGGACAGAACTAAAATTAAGGCCCCTTCATGGGCCTTTCGTTTTTCTGGCACTCATCATATACCTACTGTCAGTGGTTTAGCTCCATGTCCTTACAATCATGAGCTGCTAAAGAAGATAATAGTAATTAAAATAATACCCTGTCTTGTGGTCGAGCACCGGTACTTGACCGGAGCTTTCCATAAGTTTACTGCAGGTAGATAAGTACTGGAAAAACATGGAGCCCATGGAGTGACCTTCAATTTAGCCCCGCCCCCGAGGGCAAAACAGCTTTTAGTGACATCGTAGATGAAGGAACTCTGCAGTGACAACTCATTGAAAAAAAGCTGCAGCATAAAATGAAAAAAAATCATCATAAGTTTTTGCTTTGCAACAATGTTTGACTCTTCAATGTTTGATTTTACAATGCCAAATCTCTTTCAATGTCGCTGCAAGCTGTCTCTGTTTTAGCTCCATACAGCAGGTGTACTACAGGGCCGGCAATGAGACAGCCTCAAACAAGGCTGTCTCATTGCCGGTTGAGACCACACACATTTTTCCCTCCTACATTTTGTGGACTGCTTTTCAGTAGCACTGCATTTGGGGCATGGTCACTACTGGCAGCTACGGAGGTTGCACAGGCAGTTCAACTCTACCAGAATGGCACATCAATTTATACCTTTTTCAGAAGGTTTGCTGTGTCTCACAGCACAGCCTCAAGAGCATGGAGGTAGCCAGTTACTCTAGGAGAGCTGGAAAGAGGTGCCTAACCCAACAGCAGGACCAAATCAACGCCTTATTGATGAAGGAACAGAATGAGTACTGCCGGAGCTCTAGAAAGTAACCCCCACTGGCATGAATGTCTGTGTGCTAACCAAAAGAGACATATTCCATGAGGGTGACCTCAGGGCAAGACGTCCTCTAGTAGGTCCTGTGAGTCCTGGGTGCCTCCTGGTGCATGATAATACCCGGCCTCATGTGGCAAGAGTATGCAGGCAGTTCATGGAGGATGAATGAATTTATATAATTGACTAATGCTCCACTGAGCTAAATCCAACATATTATGGTTATCATGGTTGGATCCATCTGACCCCACCATGTTGCACCTCAGTCTGTCCGGTGATATATTGGTCAGGATCAGGGAGGAGATACCCCAGGACAACATCCACCATTTGATTGTGACTTGCAATAAAAGTAATTGCACATCGGGACATGAATAAAGATCTGATTCTGATTCACCATCATCTCATAAGGAGCATGCCCTGACGTTGCATGCATACAAGCACGTTGGGGCCATACTAACTACCGAGTACCACTTTGAGATTTCAGAAAATGGAATAGCCTGCTGCATCAGTTTTTCAGTTTCACTTTCTCTCTGGCTTCAGATTAAGCTTTCTGTGGGGTGATAATTTTCATTTTCATAGAATGATGTGACATTCTTTTGTTCCTGACACATTACCCATTCCATATCAGCATAGATATCCAGCCAGATGTATTTCCTGATAAAGCATGGCCAATCAAAGTCCACTATACCTTAATGTTTTGTTCTTTTCCACATTGCAATAACAGACTTCAATTTATTGTATTGTTTTGTTTTTTACAAACACTACTGTGTGACAAAGTATGCACATAGTAGTCTAAAATATTCTTGATGTGATCTAAGGACATTTGTTAATTTTTTTCCCTGTTCTCTTTGCACACATAAATTGAAGACCTTTGCAGTAAAACAAAGTTTTGTCATGCACACCTGCACAAACACACACACATTCCATTAATCTTCAAGCTTTTCTATGGCCCAACCCTGACCCTTGGCCTCACCCTAACCTTTACCAGTTTATACCTAACCCTAACCCAAACCTAATTGACACCTTAGTGCTAAACCTAACCCCTAGCCCAGAAAAAAAGTGAGGACCTTTTTAATCAAAGTCCTCACTTTACTACTAATATGAGCAAAATATCTTCCCTTTTAGCTGTAAGTACAAGAACACACGCACATTTTCTACGAGGAAAGTTTGCGGAAGGAAGCGTAAGAAGCCATTCAGTACATGTTTTTCTGTACCGATAGAGTAACCCTAACCGTAACCCAAAGAGAAGCCTATATCGAAATATCAGCCTGTAAATGTGTGATTTTATAACACACAATCTCCTGAATCTGTGAATAAGAACTATATAATCTACAAAATAGGTTTAATGTATAAGCCAGGAAGCAGCAATAAATGAGCGCACACAAAGAAACAGACTCTGTGGTATGTTGATGTTGTGCTAAAAAATAACATGACTGCCCCCAGAGATCGTAGAGTGGTGTTCCCCACTTGTCAAGACACTTTAACAGAAATGTGGAGTAACCTGTTCCACTCATCCTATTGTCCTGGCTTTTCCGTAGTGGTTTGATTTCTCTGCTCTCGTTTGCTTCCTGAGAAGAGTTTATGTTTCTAGATCTTATCTATCTATCTATCTATCTATCTATCTATCTATCTATCTATCTATCTATCTATCTATCTATCTATCTATCTATCTATCTATCTATCTATCTATCTATCTATTTCTATATATACATATAGATAGATATATAGATATATAAACATTGATGCATATTTATCAGACTTATCTCATTCAAAGATTCAGTTTTCTTCTGTTGCACAGCAACAAAGATGCATTTAGCTCATGCACTGTTCTCTTTTTTATGCTTAATCTTTTGCAAACAATGCATGAAAAGAAACAGATGAGACAGAAAATGACTTTAATCCTAGCATTAAACTCCAGATTTAAACCACTAATTTGGGAAATGAAAATTCAACATTCTTCCTTTTTATGCAGCTTTCCTCTTATCTCATCTGTTTGTATTTTCCTTCTTTGTCAAACTGAAAAGCTGTAAAATCTTACTCATCAGATGACTAGTATTTTGAATGTCTTCCACTTCCTTCTGCTTCCTCTTTTTGTTTTTTATGTTCTTTTTCTTCTTAGTGTTGTTAGTTTAATTACAAAGTAATTGTGTTTTTTAAATTGAGGGTAAGACATCCATGTGCTAAGACAGCTATTATTAATCATCTTTTTCTTGATAAGTTATCTAAGATTATTATGACCTTTATATACAATGATTTAAAATGTAATGGGTTTTGAACAAGTAGAAATAGAATCATATCTTATATCCATTTTATTATTTTCTGTAATCCAATAGTGTGAAGTAGGAGCAGGGGTTGTCCAAAAATATGCAAGACCAGAAATGCCTGGTGCAAATAACAGGATGATCGGACCACAAGCTGACTAATTGAAGCTGCATCCAAAACGCACTTTCTTCTCTCCGCACATTTTCATTAATTTCTGTGAGGTGTGCAAAGCTCATGCTTCATGTAACGCAAAGGATTGTGGGATTCCTTATAGCCCCTTAGTTTTTGGAAAGGTAACTGAAGTTTAAATCATCATTGTGTGTGTGTGTGTGTTTGTGTGTGTGTGTGTGTGTGTGTGTGTGTGTGTGTGTGTGTGTGTGTGTGTGTGTGTGTGTGTGTGTGTGTGTGTGTGTGTGTGTGTGTGTGTGTGTGTGTGTGTGTGTGTGTGTGTGTGTGTGTGCACTGCAAAGTTTATGTACATATGTCAAATGGTTTGAGGGTATAGATAATGGCAGGCTTTGGTTGTTTCATTAGGTACATAGATTTATTTTTAGAATAGTAATATATAATTGGAACCGTATGGTTTGTTATTGATACAGAAAACCGAGTAAGCAAACTGATTATAGTTCAGCTCTTATCAAACTTTTTGTTGTATAATTTTAAAAAAGGAAACAGAGGAATAGACTGTTGTTAAGTTTTGTAGAAAGGGTGGGGTTAAATAAGTTATACTTCTTCCCACTCCGTTCCAAATATGTAAATTCCAATAGTACTCTTTTGATTTTTGTTTGAGAAATAAATTTTGTTTATATTAGGTGCTTTACATGTCTGAAATTAACTTCCCTAAACCCGAAACCGAAAACATTAGATAAATTGTTGATATAACACATAGGGAACCAGTTAGGCAGGCTATAAATACCAAAATAAAGCAAAACACAAATACAAAGTCCCAAAGATCAGTCTAGTCACTATTTATCCATGGGAAGTTTGTTGTATTCCTGGTGTGAGTCTGCAGGAGGCCCTAGATGAGTTTACTCTTGAAGGTAGAGTCTGAGACCACTCCTCAGAGGTATTGCCTGAAAAATATCTCCCTCTTCTTCTCATAAACTTGTTCACAGTTTGATTTTTGCGACGGTCAGCCATGTTCAAAGTAGTGGGAGCAGCGGAGCTGCAGTGAATGGCCAACACCGAAGCTAACCTCTAAGCTAACCACTAAGCTAACATGATACATAGACACTACAAGTGCACAGCCAGCAAGCAGAAACTAACAAGGAGCGTGAACGCACACTGGCAGTAAGTGAGAGTGATTGCATTGGCATGTGGGAAAACCAATAGATAAGGTGATAACCCTGGAACTTGAGGGACAGAGGGAACTGAGAGCAGGAATGACAAATCCCTGCCCTTCGGACCGAACGACAAGGATTGGTTGGAGTTTTTACAGGCCTGCAGCTCCCACATTGTCTCTGTACTGAAATGCGCTATACAAATAAATTTGCCTTGCCTTACCCACAGAGCTCAGATTTTTTAACCTCCTTTTTCTGAATACATAATGTATGGACTAGTTTCAGGATGGAAGAACCATTTTACCCAGTATAACAACAGGTTTTTCTGAGCAGGACAAACAACTATAGCTTTAAGTCCTACAATGGAATAAAGAAATATTCATTTCCCTTTATATTCCCACAGAAAGGAAATGTGTCTCTGTGTTTAACCATCCCATAGAGAGCAGTGTGCTGCCACAGGGGAAGCAATCTGTGGTCAAGAGTGTTGCTTAGGGACCCAGAGTGAGACTCAGCACTTTTCCACTGGGGGCACTGTCATCCCAGCACCAACTCAGTGCGCGTGTCTCACAACATCGTTGTTTTGGTGGGAGATGACGTCCTTTTCTACCAGTTTAGCGTACTAAGCACACCAACGTTATGCATTTGTAAAAATTTATTTAAATATTTTCATTTAAACATTATAGGCACTTTTAGGCATCATAAGAAGGCGAAGGGCTGCTGCTCTTGGTTGAAGTGTAGATGGAGATGTCTCCTAAAGAGAAACGAATGCAGCTTGGACCTTACAAAGAAGAAGATGGTTATAGTTATGACCATACGTGTATAAATAATTATTATGCTTTATCAATTAAAACTAATGCCAATCCATTAGTCTGAGCAGGAAAATGAAGCCATTTCAGGGAAGAGTCTGTGTTAAAAGCATAATACTTTAAGAGATATAGGCCACAGCCTGTTTTTTGTTTTACCTTTTGTTTTTTGTTTCTACATTAAGATGTAACTATTTTTGCAAGAAAAAAAATAAGTTTTGTAATTCACCTCACTGTGCTTGTGTGTTTAGCACTTTTTTATATGTTTTTTTTTTTTTTACACTGTATTTGTGTTGACTTCACGGTTCCGCAGCAGAACCACCTACTCTGCAGTGGCCAAGTTGCACCACTTTATGCACCGTGGCATTTCTTTTTTTTAGTGGCAACACACAAATACGGTTTGAAAACACGTTCAGGAACCAGAATTGGCTCTGAGCCACATTGGTGCATAAGACTTTACTAAGTTTTGCATCGGTGACCTTAGAGGCCCCTCCTGGGCACAAACACACAGCTCCCTAACCACTAGACCACCACTCCCAAAGCACAATACCACATCCAATATCACTACACTGTATTTACAAATAATGCACTGTGAAATCTTTGATATTTGGTTGTCAGCACTTATTCTGTTCAGCAAACCTTCAGTGATTTTCTCCTTGTCAAGCACAAATGGGAGAACTTTTTCAACATAGTTCCTTTTGTTACAGCTTTTGTTTTGTTTTTTTGCTCGTGGGCAAGGGACGCTGAAGGTTGAGATTTTCTTTTCACAGATTAAAAGAGATTGGTTTTTCATATGAACATTATTTGAATTACTTTCGTGTCTCTTTACCTGTGTGTGAGGTAGATTAATTTGTTTATTTTTGACAGAGAGATTGTTTTCCTATTTGTGAGACTTGTAAATATGCAATTGATGATTGCATTGATAATTGTGGTTGCAAATTGAAAAAGTGATATGAATAAGGTTCTAATAATTTTTTGCTGTATGTAATCTTAACTTTGCACATGTGGTCCATTGCCTGTCAATTATTTAGCTTGATTGCAAATACTGTCTTAGAGTTTACAGAATTTCTGATCAGCGGTTTATTTGTCTGAATGAAAAGAATAACTGCGTGTATATGCATTGAGACAAAAGTGCAAACTCCGTGGACCTTCTGCCAGTAGGATTTTAGAATTTAAACTTTTAGAGACAACAAACAAACTGGCATTTGTCAAACATTTAAATTTTTAAATACAAAAAAAAATGTGACTGACCTGAAGCCAATTTGGAAATATTTAATGTACTCTAAGGGTTTTTTGGCCTCTGAAATATTAGATTGTTCTCAAGTAAACTAAAAATAGATCTAATAAACTTATACACAAATTTAAAACTAAAGCAATGCCAAATCATCCTATTATGGACATAAATAATTTAATATAAGGAATACAAATATGCAATAGATTAATTAATAGAGTATTTATTATAAGGAATAGAAATATGAAATTGATTCATTAATAAAGTATCTGTGACCCATTTCTCTTTTTAAATTCAATTCCCTTTTTAAATTCAATCAAAACTAGCTTCTATCAGTCAAAATATATTGTCTTTTATTGCAAAATATATTCATTCACCATTCATCTTCTTACATTTGAGTCAGGAATGAGTTGTAAGTCTTGATGGTATGAAATATAGTGTAATTCCAGAAACAATGCACACTTATAAACACAAACTTAGAAAGAAACCTTCCTATCTAAGACCTTCCTCTCTAAGAATTTTTTTTTAATATTCTTATGTAAGACTGTAATCTAAAGCCCCTCACTCAAACGGAAAGGGGTAAGATCTTGTTTTAAAAAAATATATGGTTATTTCTCCACTTCCAATTGTGAATATTAAAATGTTTTATTCATTCAGAGCCTACATGTTCTGACTGCAAAACAAAAAAGAAAAATTAAATTACATTTGATTTTACTTTGAGATTTGATTGAAATGTTATGTCTGGAAGAAATGTATTGACCTGATCTTTGCTGTTCTAGAGGGTTGTGTGCCAAAGATGGAAGGAGCCTGCTGTTAACACTGCGAGAGCAGCTACACTGTTACTGACACCTAAAGTGTTACCTCAGCTACACCCCATGAAAATAAGTTAGTGATGTTGCCAATCTGTTCAGTCTGATCACTTATTCGTAACAGCTCAGACCGTCATGTGAAAAATAAATCTAACATTTCTCTGTGGTGCCTTATATTTCACTCTCAGAAGTTAAGCATTTGGTTGAAATTATCATTCAAAATCAGACGTTTTTACACTGAACAAGAGATCATAGTGTCGGTTACAGAGTTTAAGAGTTTTAAAAACGTATTATCTTGATTTTGATCTGGAAAGCGTATTTAAAGGATAGATGGAATCCCAATGTATTTTTCCCCTCGTGCATGCACCAATAAAAGATTTCTTAAATCGTAAGTATTATAATAACATTTGTCAGTAATCAAAGGAGATAATTTATCTAAAAAATGTCAGTTGAAAGCAATTGGAATTCATCAATGACACATTTTTTTTGGATGCAAGTTTAAAAATAAGAGAGAGAAGAAACAAAATGAAACTAGAGGGCTTCTGCAAATAGTCCTTGAGAGAAATTGTAACAGAGAAATGTAAGACAATTCATTCATTAAACTGATTGATTCTTTGTCAGAGTTTCTGTTGGCCTGTGTGTTTGGACAACAGTGAACCCAAGAGACTGAGCAGCCGAGGGAGAGAATGATCAATGGTTCTTTGACAGAGGACTGTAGCAATCATGAAAAAGGAAAGAGCACCGCAGAAAACACACACATGCTGTACAGTTGATGTGAGGATAAAATCTTCAAACCAAAACTGAACTGACAGCTTTTAATGAATAATGATAATTAACCTAAATGAAAAATCAAATATTACGGCAGAGCTGCTAATTTTTCCTCTCACATATGTATGCTGAACGAAGTTTAACACTGACTCATGACAGCACAGGGGTGTGGACAAAAGGCTTACTATTAAATTTTTACCTCATTACTATTGTTTTAAAAATAGCTGCAGACAGTTGAAGTTGTTCTTTTTATTTGAAATGTATTAAATGGAGATTAATTATGACTGTAAATGACATTTTCAGAATTGATCTCAATGATAAATAACAACAATACATTGAATCTAGTAACTTACAGTTACATTGGAAAAATCTGGGAGACCTTATTGAAATTTTCTTTTTGCAAAGAAATGTTCAGATATCAACATTTAATGTTATTTATTTTTAACGGTTTGTCTTACAAGCCTCATATCTATTTATAACTATAAATGTTATTTAGCTTTATTGAATAATCAGTTGAAAGAAATTAGAGTAATATATTACAAAATTAATAAAGTACCAGAATCACTACACTGACACGTCATTGTATTATTATTTTTTTTATTATTGGATTGTGTCATGTTAAGAATTAATAATTATCTTACTTGCGTTCTTGATTAATGTGGAGGCAAAAACAAAGCATTGTTCGGAGGTATTTTCCTTATGAGGCAGACAGGAAAAAAAATTATTCTGAAAGATGCCACATGCTAGCTGTGCTAGCACTTTAAGCGAATGTTCAACAGTGACTTATAAAGGACTTATAAAGGTAAGCCTGTTTTTACAGAGCCACTGTAATATGCCTGCTACAGGAGATGCTTCCTGCCCACAGCCATTCACATTCACATTGTTTTTTGAAGAAATGTGTACAATTGAGTTACAGCAGTGCTTCAAGGGATGTGAGAGGGAGTTATCCCTTTGGGATTGATAAGATATTTTAATACCATTATACTAATTGGAATTTTGGAAGTTACACAAATGTTGCTTAACCAAATCATCCTCCTTAACTTTAAATGTTACAACAAATGGGCCTTTTTTCATAGAGAGAAAAACAGAAATGTCATTCAGTAATGATATAAAAACTTAAATCCAACAAAAACTTTTATAGCTTCTTAATAACATATTAGCAACATGAAGATGTATAGCTCCATATAGATTAGGAAATTAAGCCTGTTTCTATTACATTTTGATGTTCAATCAGTCTTCAAACCAACGTCCCAGTTTTGCCAAAATATTTTTTTCAAACTGGTACATTAGAAACCAAAAATAAACATAAATGAAGAGGGGTGTACCATTTATTTCACTGCCCACATATATATTGCCCCAGTTGCAATACTATTTCGTTCAAAAATAATTTTCTCATACTAAGTCCCTATGTGACCAGCTCTCCCATACTGCCCTAGAGGTAACCTCTCATCCTTATCTTGGACATCACCCAGTGACCAGCAGGACCTCGAAATAGAAATTAAACTGGCTGATTTGGTCTTTCAGCACATTGCATGAACCTGATGACATCTACACAAAGTTTTCCTCTGGCAAATTAAAAGTGGTTGCTGAGCTAGTCCAAACCTATAAGGTTTCCTATTAGAAATAAAACCAATTCTGCTACCACTCAAAACTGTGCTCCATGTTTAGCTTGTTTTTTTCCCCTTTTTTTCCCCCCTTCTCATCACTGCACTCTAAAAATGTGTTAACCTCCACGGTGGATGTGTTGGCCTCTTGCCTCTGGTGGGATCCACAAGCTGTTCTAGCATGACATATTGACAAGCACGCACTTCCTTTTTGGCCTTCTAATTAAGAAGACTTGATATTTTAATCTTTCACCAGCCATGAATCATCTGTCATATTACTTTTGTACTTTAGCAGGCCACTTTGCAGATTATTGCATGAACATAGCCCTCAAAAGTAATCCTGATCCCGTCCAAAGTAAATCAGAAAAGTTTGCCTTCGCTCCCTTGTGCCAAGCTCCAGTTCATATGCACCACTGGGAGTTCAGAAACATCCTCCCCTGTGGCATCTCCAGGCGCCATCTGCAGCATCCCTCTCAGTGCCTGGCAGGGCCCACAGTGTCTCTCTCACGAAGCCTTCCAGCCATTTTCTGGCAGGTCAGTTACATCCAACCCAGCTTTTCTGTTTTTTATTTTTTTTCACCCTCAGATAACCGAGTATCTGTTTGAACTATGTGATGCAAATCTTTGTAACGCGCACCAGTAGAAGCATTCATTTCTCACATGAGAGACTTCGAGAATAACCCCATATGAACATTTTAGACCCTTTGCTTTATTACACCATCTGGCAATCTATACACCAGTGGGCTGCCAGACCTTCAGGACAGATGGGGGAAACAAACATCAAGTTTGTAATTGTTAATTTGGTTTAAGTAATATATAAACACTCTCCACCATGAGAGAGAGAGAGAGAGAAAGAGAGAGAGAGAGGTTACGCTCTATGACCATCCAATGTCTTCCTGTTAAGTTTCAGGTGTCACATCCCTTGAGGCACTGCTGTCTATTAATTAGTTCACACCCTGCATCTTTCCACTAAAACATGCCCTAATCTCCGAGAAAGAGACCTCCCTTCAAGAAGCCCTCTTTACAAGGTTGTCTTCCTCCAGTTTGGCCACAGCATTAGATCACATCACATCAGCATGTTTGAATAAGGGTGCCCTCAACCGCTTTTGTTTCTTGTTGAATAATGTATAAAAAAATGGGTCGACGGCAGACAAAAAAATAAATAAAAGCAGCCTAATTAGCCCCAATTAAGAACCTCATACTTCCTGCATGTTCATCAACACCAGCCAACTTAAAGGGCTGACCCCAAACTGTGCTAAGGTTGCTGGAGTGGACACAACTGGCTTGTTTTACTCACTAAGTTCACCATTCAAAAAAAAAAAAAAAAAAAAAAAAAGTTTCAAAAATATCAATGAGAAAAGAAAAAATGTTGAATGAATACCATCCCCAAGAGCAATATAGAAATGAGCAGTCAGGTCGAGTTAAGTGAAATAAAGCTGAAAGCAAAAGAAAAGAAGCCAGGAATAGAAAAAAGCCCACAGGGATGTAAGGATAAGGTAGATAAAAGAGAATGAAGGAGAGACAAAGAAAAAGCACTTTAGTGAAGAGAAAAGGAGATGTAGAATTGAAATGACATGATGGAATCGAGTTAATGATAGGGAATATTAAAGGCAGAGAGAGTGCAGCGGAGGGAGTGAACGCCTAAATTTGCATGTCAGTCCTCCGCGTCTGCCTCTTTCTTTCTCATTATCTGCCCCAATAACAGGTGTTTTCCGCCATGTGTTGGAGGAGTAATACCGTGGCACATGTATCCACTGATAAGGTGTATTAAATTGAACTCAGGACAAACAAGCTCACTTCACCGCGGTACGACCTTGACGAGAAAATAAAATCCAGATGCCCAAAGCAATAGTTTCTTGTTACAGCGTCTATGGGCAGGTGGTAATTTAAGAGCAAAATCACTGGGCATTGGTGTCTTTGCTAAGGCAGCTATGACTGGTATTTGTGGGCAATGACTGCCTTACTATTTTCTTGGAAGTGGGGAAGTGGCCCCCTGACGTAGTGAAGACTGTAGGTTATTAGTGGCACAAAGCAGAGAAGATTATGATTGAAAAAGTGAAAAGCAAGGGGAAAAAAATGCAAGGCAGAAAAAGGTTTCATTTTATAGAAGTGTTTTTCTTCAAAAATATTTTTCAGCTATGACTTTTTTCATGCAGTCATCCTCCAAATCATCGAAGTTTAAGGCCTCCTCAGCACAAGTAGATGTTGCAACATATAATCCAAGCACCAATAGGGGACATTTTGGGAAAATTATAAGTTTTGCTCTCAGAATAGGACAAATCAACACTTGAAAAAAAACTAACTTAAAGAGTCACTGCTGATTTGTAGTTGAGGCCAAGGAGAGATCTATCAATAAAAAACAAAAAGAAAAAAAAAAACTAAGCATAAACCTGTCAGGATCCAAAGGTGCTTGGGTTCTGGTTTTTATATTTATAATTGTTATTTTTTTTTTTGTTATTTCAGTTCATTCTATTGTGTTTCGTTTCCAGAGGCAAGTAGTGACTAGTTACATTTACTTGGATAACTTTTTGAATGAAAAAATTTGCTTTTATGAGTAGTTTTATTGCACTGTACTTTTTACTTTTACTTGAGTCATATTATTACTCAAGTATTGCTGCTCTTACTTGAGTAAAAGTTCTGACTACCTACTGTGAGTAACTTCATGAATAAAGAAGTTACTTGTTTTTATCAAAAAATGCATCAAAGAGGCAAAAACCTACATTTATGTTAAATTGAGACTCATTTGTACACATGTTTTGATATTTTAATGTCATTTTCTATCTGCTGAGCTCATTGAGTAATTTTGAGTTCAAATGAACATACAGTAAACAGTAGTTATTGTTATTGGAAGTACTTTTCACTGTTCTAACATACTCTATATTAGGGGTGTGTATTGCCAAAGAAGTCACGATTCGATTCGAATCACGATTCACATGCCACAATCCGATTCTATCACGATGCATCACAATACTTGAATTATTGCGATGCATCACAATGCATTGTGATATTTTCACTGAACACAGTTAAAAAAAAATACAGCCATTACCAGTGCCTGACTGGCGGTGTATGATCTGGATAGTGTCTTCAATTATTTCAGTTATTGTCATTGGAAGTACCTTTCACTGTTCTAACATACTCTATATACATTAACTGCCATAAGTATTGCTTCCATCCATCCATCCATCCATCCATCCATCCATCCATCCATCCATCCATCCATCCATCCATCCATCCATCCATCCATCCATCCATCCATTCATCCATCCATCCATCCATTGTCTTCCGCTTATCCGGGGTCGGGTCGCGGGGGCAGCAGCTTCAGTAGGGAGGCCCAGACGTCCCTCTCCCCAGCCACTTGGGCCAGCTCCTCCTGGGGAATCCCAAGGCGTTCCCAGGCCAGCCGGGAGACATAGTCCCTCCAGCGTGTCCTGGGTCTTCCCCTGGGCCTCCTTCCGGTGGGACGTGCCTGGAACACCTCACCAGGGAGGCGTCCAGGAGGCATCCTGACCAGATGCCCGAGCCACCTCAACTGGCTCCTCTCGAATGTGCTCTTGGGACGTGGAATGTCAGTATTTCTTCAAGATTATTATAAAAAAATTATTTAGAAAACTTTTTCTTCTGCCTGAATTCGCTATTATGCAATTATATTATTCTTGGTATATATTTTCATTTTTATCTTTAAAATACCAGAATTTGCACATAACTTTTCTCAGATTACGTAATTTTAAATAGTTACTCATCAGCTGTTATTAGTTACTCAGTTCTTGAGTAGCCTTCTTACTGAACACTTTTTTACTCTTACTTGAGTAATTTCTTGGCAAGCTATTTTTTACTTGAGTAAAAATATGTTTAAGTAGTGCTACTCTTACTTGGGTACAATTTTTGGCTACTCTACCCACCTCTGTTAGTTTCTCAGTTTATTCTTGTGTTCTGTTCTTTGTGCAAGAGGATTTATTTCTCTTAGATCACTGTTGGTCTCCGTTGATGGTAGTTTTATGCTGGATTCCAGTTGTCCTTGGAAGTTGGACAGTCAGGATTCTGATATGGCTACAGCCAGGAAAGCTGTTGTAGTGATTCTTATGAGTGTCGTTTAAATCTGTATTTTCCACATGCAAACACCAATTTTAACTTGTCCAAAATTGCAGCCGCCACATGTAGCATTTAGTTTAGCTTCACGCTGACAACTGTGTCTTGCATAATAAACATGTTTTATCACAGCTTACTGTTGGTGATGTGAGGAGCTTCCATTTTGTTTCAGAAATGTCATTCTTTTTAATTCTCTGACTTTTTGATTGGGAATCTGCTGGAACTTTAGGACAGTGTTGCAGCAGATTCTTTCGACTCGGAAGTCAGAAATTTTGAGCTCCGACTGCAACAGGAACACAGCATAAGTGTAGTTCCCCAAGTGTTAATTAGTCTCTCTCTCTCTCTCAGCTTCTCTACTTTAATCCTGCCACAGCTGTTCCACATTTCTTCCGATAATCATCATCGTCACCTTTGTCATTGAAACTTTGCGCATTTCAATGAAGGGCTATTTGACCAAGAAGGAGAGTGATAGGGTGCCGCGCCAGTTGACCTGGCCTCCGCAATCACCGGACCTGAACCCAATCGAGATGGTTTGGGGTGAGCTGGACCGCAGAGTGAAGGCAAAAGGGCCAACAAGTGCTAAGCATCTCTGGGAACTCCTTCAAGACCGTTGGAAGACCATTTCAGGTGACAACCTGTTGAAGCTCATCAAGAGAATGCCAAGAGTATGTGAAGCAGTAATCAAAGCAAAGGGTGGCTACTTTGAAGAACCTAGAATATAAGACATATTCTCAGTTGTTTCACACTTTTTTGTTAAGTATATAATTCCACATGTGTTAATTCATAGTTTTGATGCCTTCAGTGTAAATCTACAATTTTCATAGTCATGAAAATAAAACTCTTTGAATGAGAAGGTGTGTCCCCTTAGATTTTCTTTCCTTAAAATTGTGGTTGTTTATTCGGTCTAATTGCTAACTCTGGGATCTACATAAGGAATTTAAAACAAGAATCTTTAGGAGTGAGCATTGTGTGCCTTCTGTAAAAGGGTTTGTGATCCCAAACCAAACAATTAGCAAGTAGTTTAACATTTGACTTGTTCAAACATTTTTAATTTATTTATTCTTCTGTCTTGTTTGACAGCAATCCTCCACCATCTGCCAGAATGACATAAATAGTTGTTATAGCATTAACCTTGTTTGTCTTTCTACCTCCTCCATTAGCCTTTCCAAATACTCAAGTGAAAAAAAGAATACATATGAAATGTTAAACAGAATGACTGGGGAGATGCAAGGTGAATCCCAACAGTGTTTAAGCCTGACAAAAAGATAATATATAAATCAAGAGAGAGAAAAGTGCAAAACGAGCAAAAACATACAAATAAAAATAATAAAGAAAGAAAATCGGCAAATATTATAGGGATTAATGGATAAAAAAGGTTTATGTAGTTTAATGGCTGCAGCAGGGAAAGTGTGGTCTGATCAAACATTCGGGGGGTAAAAAAAAACTGCCATTGAAGAATGCCCTCAGCTTGGAATTTATTCATAGACGTATTTATAATGCATGCCCACAGAATGAATGACTTCCCTTAGCATGCGTGGCAGCTCCGTCCGTGTGTGTGTCTGTGCCGCCTGCTGTTGTGTGTTGTGGAGCTTGCATCAAATGTGCAGATGTGCAAGTATGTCAGAGAGACAGGAGAATCCTGATTGATGAGAGAGCGTTTGTTTTAACGGGCCTCCGGAGTGGATTCACCTTGAGATAGATTCGCTTTCTTACTGTACAGCGCTTGTGCTGCTATTGGAGGAAATCGGATGCACACATACGCTCTGAATTTATGCGCTCTGTGAGTGTGCGCCTTTGTGACGCTTGTTTACCAGTGTGTGTTTTAGTTGTGCATTTTTTGTTGCCGTATTTAGTGTTTAAGTGTAAAGTGTTCAAGCACGCCAAAGCTTCCCGTCTACTCCCTGAAAAAGCGAACGTTGATAGAGATAATAAACCATGGAAAATAAGCTCTATGCAACTGTAAAACATGTAAACGAAGGCTTCTCCAGAGCTTGCTAGTGTGAATTATCTGTCATCCAGGTGAAGGTAGTCGAAAACACGAAACAAAAGCAAAAGAACTTCAAGAGTTACAACCAGGCCAGTTGCTTTTGATTACGTTTTTTTTTTTTTTTCGATAACCTCAAGAGCTTGATGTCCTCAGAGGCATCGGTTGCTATTAAGGCATCGTTTGAAATCAATGCCACTTCACTGGGAGGTTGTAGATATTGATAAAAAAAAACCATGTTGCTCTAAGACAATTTAATCCCGCCTTTAAGAAGGCAGTGCAGCAGAGATAGCAGGGAATTGTTTCTGGTTCATCTGGTAGATCTCCCTCTATAGGAGGATCAATGGAGCAGCTAATTGTCTGACTGTTAATGCACCATTAAACTCAATTAGAAATACACATAAAGTAACCCTCCTTCAATTAAAGTCCCCTCATGTGTGGGTCACTGACAATTCAACAGCTTTTTTTTTTTTTTTTTTTTTGGTTACATTTTAACATTTGATATGCTTACTTTTAGTAATTTTTGTATTTATTTAATCAAAGCGTGGGTGGGGATTATAAACCTGAGAGAAAACAGGAATCTGAGGTGTCCGAATGGGATGAAGAGGGTGGTGGAGCCACCTCTGGGGGTTTCACGTGTGCGCACGTAAATACATTCGGCCTCTAGGTGTCCCCATAGCCAATCGAAGCAGCTCCTCCATCCGGTTCGACTCCTCTCTGTCTGCTCCTCGCGCACTCGTTGACGGTTTACAACATTAAAGGCGGACATTGCTGCGTGCTGTAAGTTTTCTGAAATCAAAGCCTTGCTGCGCGCAGTCGGGAATGTTATGTTGGAGCAGCTGGGTTTGTTAGTTTCATCTAAATGTGAGGGCGTTAACGCGCAGCCACGTGACAGTTAAAGGACTGCTGCTTGTCATCGTTTTTTTTAATTGAGTTCTTAGAGTAAGTCTCACGTGATATGTGACTAGATTGTCTTATGCTTTACATTAAAGCAGCCAATGAAACTTGAGTGATGGTTCGGTTAACGCCCACACACATCAAAGTGGAACTAGGATTTTTTTTTAATCTTAAAATATGTCGCACGTATTCTCTTTATTATTTTTAAGTGTTATTCAGAACATGTCCCCTGTGCAGACAATCTGTGCAACAAAGCAGCGCATGTGTGGTTCAATAAGACTCCATTCTTTGACAGCCTTTCTCCAAATCTACACGTTTCCCCTACCTCAGGAAACAGAGTGCTAAAGCATCTGTTACCATATGGTGCCTCTTAGGTTTATATTTCTGTCACCGTCTGTAAATGGCAATTGATTGTTACATGTTAAGTTTGATCTACATGTCTTTTTTTTCTTCTTCAAATATGCCTATGCTACTATGCATTCGACAAATAAAGTTACAATTAATTAAGAAAATTATATTTGTTGTAAAATAATATTTGAAGCTGTTCCACCTGGATTTGCAGTTGCAGTGTTGATCTTTTTTTTTTTTTTTTTTTTTTTTCTGGGACTACAGTAAAAAGTGTGTAAATGGTGAATAGAGAAATGTTTGAAAGAAAAGGGCTTTATTGGACTGATTTGAAACCGGAGCACAAGAAGTCATCTCTGACTTTTTCCTCCTGTAGCTTGATCTTGCCTGGCTAAGTGAAGACTAGGCTTTTAAGAACCCTGATCATGAATGAGGAGTGGACACCTTTGGACTGCCTGCTGCCTTCAGGTACTATTCTCTAAAGCAGCACATACACACTTACACTTAAGCCCCATGTCTGTAAAAAGAGCAGGTTTGCAGAGAAGGGGACTTTTCCTTTATGTAAAACCTTGACAACATTTCAGTCTCACATCAGGTAGCAAGTGCTATGATAATGTAAGTAGTTTAGACACTGAATATAGTAATAAACTATAGTAATGGCCTACCAATGACATACCAAAGATAATCATTTACCTAGTGTAATAAATAACACTAGGTGTCTTGCACTTCTTTCCCTTCCAGTATATGGCTTTATTATGGCATCTTTAGTTAGGGGTATCGTTAAGGATTTATTGATACCACTACTCTTAACGATATTCCTTATCAGTCCAGTGTTTTATCAGTATCACTATTGATGCTTATTTTTTTTTATCCAACAAAAAGTTAAAAAACAATTAATGATCACTGACTAGTTTATTTTTTACACATTTGGAACAAAATAAAATAAAAGTACAACATAGATATTTTTATAGACATAGAGCAATAAAAACATATGAATAACTTTATATGTAAACAAAAGACTAAAACACTATATTTTGAATAAAAAGTATGTTGTAAGAGAGAGGAATATCAACACTGATAAGACAACATTATTAAAAACACTCTAAATATGCTCAAAACTAAAAAAAAAAAATACTTTATCAAATAATTTCAAGTATTAAATAATATTTTACCTGAATGCAAACTGCTATATTTTGGTTAAGATAGAGAATATAAAAAAAAAAAGATGTAGAGGCACCCATAGTGGATGAGGTGAATAAATGACAGGCTGTGTGTGAATCAGTTACAAGGAAGGATCTACTTAAGTGCAACAGTTTCAGAGGAAATAAAAATACCATTACCCGTTAAAGATTATGTCTATAATATATTTACATCTTGCTTGGTAATCTAGTTGAAGCTTTGCTCATGCGTGACTCATTTTCAGTGGGGGAACAGACGAGTCGGTCTCTGCAACAGGAGGGGCTCACAGCTGCAGTCACGGTTTGCTGAAGAGACAGCAAACTCAGAGTGATTGGTGCTTTTACTTGTTCAATTCAATTCTATTTATATATTTTATTTATATAGCTCCAATTCACAATACAAGGCACATTACAAGGTCATATTCAATCAAATAATACAGATTGGTCAAAACGTTTCCTATCTAAGGAAACCCAGCAGATTGCATCAAGTCTTGACAAGCAGCATTCACTCCTTCAGAAAGAGCGTAGAGCCACAGTGGACAGTCGTCTGCATTGCCGATGGCTTTGCAGCAATCCCTCATACTGAGCATCTGCATCCCTGGATGATGCAACAGCTAACATAACACCAGACCAGGTGTGCCTACTATAAAGAGAAAAATGACAGAGAACAAAAAGTTAAAAGTTGAAATTGACAACAAACAATTCAGATTGGAGAACAGTAGGAGAACTCAGCAGAGTGAGAAAAATAGGCCCTGATGTCCTCCAGTAGCCTAAGCCTATAGCAGCATAACTATAGAGGTAGCTCAGTGTAACCTAAGCCACTCTGACTATAAGCTTTGTCAAAAAGGAAAGTTTTAAGCCTAGTCTTAAAAGTAGACAGGGTGTCTGCCTCACGGACCAAAACTGGAAGTTGTTCCACAGGAGAGGAGCCTGATAGCTAAAGGATCTGCCTCCCATTCTACTTTTAGAGACTCTAGGAACCACCAGCAGACCTGCAGTCTGAGAGCGAAGTGCTCTGTTAGGAACATACGGGGTAATCAGAGCTCTGATATATGATGGAGCTTGATTATTAAGGGCTTTATACGTTAGAAGAAGAATTTTAAATTCTATTCTTGATTCAACAGGAAGCCAATGAAGGGAAGCTAAAATTGCAGAACAATGATCCCTGTTGTTGATTTTCATCAGAACTCTTGCCGCAGCATTTTGGATCAGCTTCGAACTGCATTTTGTGGACTTCCCTGATAGTAAAGAATTACAATAGTCCAGCCTTGAAGTAACAAATGCATAGACTAGTTTTTCAGCATTGCCCCTGGACAAAATATTTCTAATTTTGGCGATATTCTGGAGTTGAGAAAAGGAAACCCTGGAAGCCTGTTTAATGTAGGATTTAAATGACATGTCTTGGTCAAAAATAACACCAAGGTTTTCTTTTTACTTTTTATTACCAGAGGCCAATTTATTGCCATCCAGATTAAATGATTGATTAAGAAGTTTATTTTTTTATGGAGAATTGTCCCAAGGACTGAACCCTGTGGTACTCCTCAAGTGACCCTAGAGTTTGAAGAAGTTTTATTATTAACATGAACAAACTGGAATCTGTCAGACAGATGAGATTTAAACCAGCCTAAGGCTCTTCACTTAATCCCTACATTATGTTCAGGTCTTTCTAGGAGAATATTGGGATCAATTGTATCAAATGCAGCAGGACATAACAAAACAGCGTTTCTATTTATGCATTTTAATTAGAATATTGTGACACAGTCGCTTCCATACAGGTGAACATGTGAGAGCAGAACGTTAGCTCCTCCCACCAGTCACCTCGGGGTGTGTGTTTCTTAAGGAGGAGAAGATCGGCGAGACAATATTTTTTGGGTTAGAGTCTCCCTGAAAAATTTAACGCGACCTTAATAATACAGAAAAGGCTGAAGCTTGTTGATCCGCAAGGACCGTGAGATGTGACCCCGGGGCGGTTTGGATACCGGGTTTCTGTGCCCATCCCTGTCTTTAGTTCAGTCTGGGACTCCTGTGAACAAAAAGGTGTTATACTCCTCCACCACCTGTGCTCCTTCTCCCGTGATAGAAATAGTGATTGGCACATTTCTGTTTCTCCTTTAATCTACAGTCCTCTCCTTTCTTTTGTTAACTTTCAAGAACTGAAAGAGCTGCAACTGCAGAGTCATCTGAGCACAACTGTACGTGACTGAACTCTAGTTTGTACGAGAAGTCTGAAGTTTACAGAGTTAAAAGAAACGGTGAGAGTACGGCACCCTGTGGGGCTCCTGCGCTTCAAAGACCCGGTCACACAATCCTTCATTCTCACAAACTGTACTGGCTTGTCAGGTAGCAGGATTAGATATAATGTATGCCGGTGTAGTCTTTTCTTTGTGTGCACTGCAAAAACGGAACTAAAAATAAGTAATATTTTCTTAAAATTAGTGTATCTTTTCTGGATTTGAGCAGGTAAATAAGATGATCTGCCAATGGAATAAGATTTTTGCACTTAAAACAGGAACAGCTCATCTCCAGCATCTTATTTCAAGTGCAGGATGTTTAATTATCTTATTTTAGGGGTAAAAATGCTCATTCCATTGGCAGATAATCTTATTTACCTGCTCAAATCTAGGACAAAAACACAATTTTAAGAACATTTTACTTATTTTTAGATACGTTTTTGCAATGTGTGCTCATGTGTGCCTGCTTTATTTGCAGTATTTTTCCACTCTGCTGTAGTGCTACGCTAAATTGAAATTTTATTTTCAGCTGTGTTATATTTTTTATTTCTTCCTACTCTACAAAGGAGGCTACTCTGGCATCAGCACTAAAGGAGTACAGTTTTGTTTTCCCTTTTTTATGTTTTAAAAAAAAAAACGATTTAATGTAAAGTTGCTGTAGATTTGTTATTATGTCATCTGTCACCACAAGTAGCCCCCAGTTAATCAAAGCAACATTACTGTCTACTTTCTACTTCATCTTTTATGAATGAATACCTTTTTTGTTTTTTATAAACCACTAAATGTGGTACACAGACACATGTTTAAGATATTTTTAAGAAAGTTGGATTATGGATTTCTTATAAGTTAGATGACAATGTGATGTTTTAGATAGCACGGACAAATTTCTGCTTTTTATTGTAGTTTGGCAGACATTAGTATTTGGTATTCCATCAGACTAGATCTAAATACAAAGAAAACGTAAAAAGATGGCACTTTTTACACATGATGGTTCTGTAGGTTGCTTGGGTTGGATTTTGTAAATTGATCTGGTTCATCACTTACAGATTTAATAGGATTGCATTCTCGGGAGTCCAGGGAGTAACGCAGGGTCAACTGTTTCCACGATCAAATTGACTATTTCTTTTTCATGGTTAGAATGTTTTTAAAATATATATTTAAACTATATAATGAATCTCTTTGTCGTGAAGCATTAATTGTTTCTGAGGAGTTTGTGCAAGCTGACAATGTGTCTTACTGAGGCAGGAAAGTGCCTTGTGAGAGGGCTGGTAGATGCGGAGACGTGTTTAGCTAGAGTGCAGCATGTCAAGGCAGCATCTGCATAAAAGGCAGATTCAAGGTTTCCCTGCAATATATTGGTTTGTAAAAAGGAAAACAGTGTTGCTCACCTATGTCTGCTTTGTGTAGGCTGATTTTTTTTTTTTTTTGCATCTGATCAAATGCTTGCTTCACACCACAATCCCACTTGTCTTCCTCTCTCTGTTTTCAACACTCAGGGAATTGCATTCCAGAAACAAATCACTTGCACTTTGATGGCACCACTGGGTATGTGTATTAGCTATGGCTTTTTGATGTACTTGCTTTGAACACATGGCTTGAATCTCAAAATATTGCCAAAAAGTAATAATCAAGCTTGGTCTTGAATTAATTCCCTGTCGTCATTTAAATTCACTTTGTTCACACGCTGGAATTTCTATTTGACATTTGACTCACAAAATCAGCCACTTGCAAGTGCAACTTGTTTTCAGTGTTTCCCTAACTAGATTCAGACACATTGTGCATTTGTTTGATGCCCTTAATGCTTAAAGAACACCGAAGACGTATAACTGTACACTGCAAAAACTTAAAATAAGTAAAATGTTCTTAAAATTAGTGAATTTGTCCTT
This sequence comes from Fundulus heteroclitus, assembly GCF_011125445.2. Lineage (NCBI taxonomy): Eukaryota > Metazoa > Chordata > Actinopteri > Cyprinodontiformes > Fundulidae > Fundulus > Fundulus heteroclitus. Next base: position 19,806,345 of record NC_046381.1, read on the forward strand.
GATTTGAGCAGGTAATAAGATTATTTGCCAATTGAATAAGATTTTTGCACTTAGAATAGGAACAACTCATCTCCATCATCATATTTCAAGTGCAGGATGTCTAATTATCTTATTTTAGGGGTAAAAATACTCATTCATTGGCAAATAATCTTGTTTACCCGCTCAAATTAAGGACAAATAGACTAACTTTAAGAACATTTTACTTATTTTTAGATCCGTTTTTGCAGTGTACATGTTGCCAATTGTGGTGTGTGCCTTAGATTTTAAGCTGAATTCATAAATTGACTTTTTTTTTTTATTGGAGAAAGAAATTCTCCTGCTGACCTAAGAGGAAAGCTGGTTACAGCTGCCTTTAGCCACTGCTGCTGGTACAAGGTGTTTGTGAGCTCCCGGGTGGTGTGTCTGAATGTCTGTGTGTATCTCTGTGTGTTTCTGAGAGAGAGAGAGAGAGGGAGAGTGTGGAGGAATCAAGCCTGATGTAAGCCTAAGGACAGGCTTTACCCAGACCAGTAAAGGTCAAGGAGATTGTACAACAGTTTGGCCTGCAGAGCTGACAGAAAGGCACATGTAGTTTTATGACATGTCTTGTAATACAGCTGGTTACATTTCTTGATCCTATGTTCTTTATGGGATGCATTATATTAAGAGTTTATTTTTACCATGAAGGTGACAGAGGTTCCTGCTTCACACGATTATTTATGCATTGTAATATATTTAGTAATAAAGAAAGTTAATAGTTTTTTCTTTTTCAATAAAAAGAAAACACACTTTTCTCTCTTTGTCCCATTTTAATTATGTCGTGACGGTTCCACACAAGCTACAAATATTGTTCTTCCACAGAACAGATAAAAATAGAGATCTTTGGATTGGAAGCCACATGCTATATCCTCAGCACACTCAGCTCAGTCTGAGCCTGTCTGATCCCTCTTTTGGATTCATTGGTATACAACAGTCGCAGATGTTCAGGAAACACAACTATTGAACAGTTTTTGTTGATTAGATCAGTCTTATTGGTATTAGTGCTTGGAAAGAACACCTGTTCTATCTATCTATCTATCTATATATCTATCTATCTATCTATCTATATATATATATATATATATATATATGTATGTCAACATTGGACCTGGCCATTTTCAGATATATTGTGTTTTTATGTTGGCTCACTTCAAGCAGGCCAGTGAGTCCTTTGTCACTGCCAGCGTGTCTCAAAGACCTCTGATTTGTTCTCATTGTTTATTTCATCTGCAATAAAACGGCAAATGTAAAAGGTTGACAAGCCTAAAAAATGTTTACCATTAAGTTGATTACCAAAAAGGTTTTAGCCACTAATTTGATACGTCTACAAATGGTGTGTTGTGCTGCTTAGAAATGTGAGGAAAATAGGAGAGAAGCAACATTTAATACAGCAGCTAAACAATGTCAATGTAAATGTAAATAATGTTTTTAAGGGATGGGGAGGAAGTAGAACAACAACCTGATGGAAGTGTAGAGAGCAACATCTTACAATTGATCTGATACTGTGTGTGACATTTTCAGCTATAAGCAGTTTTGGTTCCAACATATTAATTTGTGCTGTCTGCACACATTTACAACTTTCCTGTGAAAGACTACTTGGAGGTTAATTTTAAAAGTTAGTTCTTTGGCAGCTGTATTTACTCAATGCAGTCTTAAAACAAACTAAGGATACCTATTCCTGTTGCATTCAGTAATATTGATCCATAAGAAAGATATGTTTCTATTTTTTAATATAGATTCTCATTGAATTAAACTTAAATGCTCCTCAATTAAACCCAAATAAAGCAAAGTTTTCATTTTCCAGTGTTTCAAAAACAAATATTTTCCAATTTCTGCCTGTTGTGCAAAATTAGTTTTTCATTGCAACCACTCTTTCTTGTTCAAATGATGTTCACTGAAAATGAAATTCATTTTTGAAGTGTTTGAATGATAGTTTTTTGAAAGACTCACTCGAACTTAGAACCACTGTAGATCGGATTGGTCTTTCACCATGGCGAGCTGTCACTTTACTGCGAGGCATTGCAGGATGGTCTACTGGCTCTTACAGTAGCTGCATCAATTGTTGCCATCTGGTTTTCTGATAGTTCTGCCGGCAGATGGCACAACAATGTTTATGTCTGCTTATTGCTCCCGGTGCAAAATTCTTTTCAGGCTCAAAAAGGTAAACACAATCAAGATGAACGATTGGCGTATACTATTTTATTTGAAGATGAATATATGTGTTTTTTTTTATAGTCATGATACATGACTAGGCACCTTTTAATGAATGTTTTTATTAATGTACTGTCAATCTAGTGATTATTTAATATTGAACAACTGAAAAACTTCTGCAATTTAAATATCTGGGGACAAGAAAGCTCCAACAGTCAAGATACACTGTTTATGGGGTCCACAGCTTCAGAGTTTGCATTCCTCTTGGATCCAAAACCAGGACCGTTCTCAAGGACTCTTGGAGTCTTTCTACAAAAAAAAGTACCAAAGACACCATGTAAGAACAATGTCATCAACGACAAACCTTTGAAAAACAAGTCCAGAAACACAAGTTCTGGTTTGGCTGCATATACAGAATGAACACTGTAACTTATTTCAAGCCAAGTTCATATACTGTAGGAAAATAGTGTAGACAGCACCCAAAATCACCTCTCCATCTAGTCACCAGCCATGGACCACATAATGTAAAACCTAAAGCTCTCACTATAATTGTATGTTCATTCATAGCTTTCATCAGAATAAGGGTTCATTACGGTTAATTGATGGAAGCCTATAGGTTTATTCTGCTTGGTCATACACCAGAAGGTTGATTGCTGTGAAATTCATCTAAATCACTCACAATTGTACTTGACTGCAATGAACAAACTTTACCACGAATCGACCAAAAAACACAAATAAGCTTGTGTTTTTCTATGAACACCTTCTATATTTAAGCACAACTGTTGCTGCCAAGAGGCATTTTCTCTTGTCAAAAGAGATTTGTAAAATAACAACTCGCAAATAGCTGAAGGGAAAAAAAGAAGCCAATCTTCAGGCTTATCCCAGTAGGAGACACCAGGTAAGAGGGGCTAGTACCCATAATGAGAAAACCTGAATACACTCAGCCTGGAATTGCACAGTAGTGCTAGCAAGCAATCTAAAATTACATACAGGGATTTTAGATTTTTTTTGTCTCTGTTTGCCTGCAAATTACATGTCACAAGATGCAGTGACTCTCTGAAGTTACACCATGCTGTTAAAGTGCCAAAATGCATTTGTAATCTAAAAAAATGTGACCATGATGAATCTTTTCTTTTTCTTTTTTACTTTTTTCCCATGTATTACGTGCTATTTACAATTCAACTGAAAAAAAATTAAATGTGCTTCAGGGGAAAATGTAAAAAATAAAAAGTGGCAGTAATGTGCGCACCCTTTAATGAATGCTTTGGTAAAGCATGCTCTGATTGAATTTCAGCATTCAATCTTCTTGAGTTCACCCGTTCCATGATTTATAGTGAATCTTTTTAACCTGAATGAACCTCCGATGTCCTAGCAGTGTTTTCTTGATAGTTGCTTATTTGGCATTCTTTATCAGAATCTATAGTATAGAGGTCACAGGGGGACCTCATTGTACGAAGGTATCAGTCAGGAGCTAGGAACCGCTAATCAGACCAGGAATCTGGATGTAGTGATGGACACAGACCTGAACCTTCATAGGTGCATAAACACAATTGCCAAGTCGGCCTTCTATCACCTGAAGAACGTTTCCAGTGTTAAAGGACTAATGCCTCAACAGGAGCTCGAAAAATGTATCCATGCGTTTATCTTCAGCATGGATTTATCTTATCAGTAGAGTTGATTACTCAGTCTGCATCCTCACTAAGACTAAGAAAGTGGAGCACATCCCCCACAGTTCTAAAGTCCTTACACTAGCTCTGTGTAGTTCAGAGAATAGACTTTAAAATACATTGATTAGTCTATAAATCCCTGAATGGATAAGCACCTGAAGATGTCACAGACTTGTTATCAGTGTATCAGCCCTCCAGACCACTCAGGTCTTCTGGCTAAAGTCTACTCTGCATACCCAGACCCAGAGGAAAAATGGAGAAGGAGCTTTCAGTTCTAATGCTTCATCTTTCTGGGACAAACGCCTAGAAGGCTGTAAAAGTGCTGGTAACCCTCAGTTCTTTTAAATCAAGGTTAAAAACCCATTTGTCTGGCAATGCCGTTGAATGCTCTATTCAAAAATACAAACTGAAACATAATCAGTTTAAGGTTGTAGCTCAACTTTTCCTTACGTGCCTCTATTATGCCACTGCAACACACTTTTCTCTGTGTGTTTCTCTTTTCTTATGTTCTATTCATGGAAATCACTTTGGATTGTCCTCTTACTGGAATGTGCTACATAGGCAAGGCAAGATATATTGGCTTGCCTTGTCTATTTGCAAAGTCAAGATGTAGCCTGCTGATAGAGCCTTACCTAAGACAGAAAACTCAAATTGAATCAGTGTTACAGTTTAATTGATTCACCTGGTTTGACAATTATAAAACTGAGGATTGACACTGTCAGGGTCAACAAGGTCGTCTTCGAACGCTTACTGTTGGAAGCTGCAGCAATTTGGATGCTTTAAATGAAAAGATGCCCCTTAATCTTAGTATGTGACTCTTGCCTCTGCTCATTGCATAACAAAGGAAAAGTGCTGCTTAGAAGAAATATCTTTGAGCGACATGTATTGGAATGAATTAGTTTCTCACTCTCCGCCGTTCCGTCGGCGTTATCAGGTGATGTTTTTTTTTTTCTCATCTTTCCTTTGGAATGGGAAAAACTGAAAGTGCAATGTGAGACTAGTGTCAACTTAGAGTGTGAATTAAGCATATGCAATATGCTTGATATCTTTGCACGTGTGTAATTTGTGCCAAACAGATTTGGCCTTGATTGACTTTCTGCATTCAGCTTGCAAATTAGCGACACAAATAAAATGTTGACCTTACAAAAGATAGAATCACTGCTGTTAAGAAGCTATTAGCGGTTTTGGACCAACTTGTGCATGAAATGTTTGCTCGCTTACATTGGGATTGCTCACAAGGTAGAGTCTGAGGATCTCAGAGAGTGAAAAATATTTACCCAAAAATATGGCTTTAGGAAGAAGTTGCCTTTAACACTCACACTTTAGTCTTGTTTGCTATCAAAGATGAAAGATGTTTTCAGCTCTCTGCATTATTAAAATATTTCCCCCACTTCCCCGGTATTGTAAAATGCGTTTCCCCCATTAGATCAATTTGGAAGGAATTTCTAAGGCTTCCCCAGTTTTCGCTCTTTCAGGGAGTGCTTATCTAGACTCAGAGAGGAGAATATAAAAGCCGCCCCTGGATGTCCGTATTTTAAAATCCCCCCGTGTGCACAGTTATCCTGTCAAAGCATTGCTAGAGGTTGTGTGAAGCAAGAAACTATTGACTTATGAATTATTTTGTTTGCATGCTGGCATTCGTGATTCTGTTTCCTTGGCACTCGCAGAGTGAGAAACCATATTTCACAGCTTTTGTTCCCAGTCTGGCATCATCATTTCTAAATTAGTTTTTGGTTTACAATACGCCACCATCACATAATACTTTCAGGTATTGTTATTTTGATCGACTCCAGCAAAGTTGAAAGATGTAAACGTTCTTATCGAAGGTTTGTTAAAGTTTGCCAAAGGGGAGAAAGTAAAAGTTTTTTATTTCACAACGGTCAGACCATAGCAGGTATCTGAGGATGCAAGAAAAAGAAAGGGGAAATAAAACTGAGGAGTAAACATCCAACTTGGCTTCACTTGTTGGAGGCATATATATATGTATATATATATATATATATATATATATATATATATATATATATATATATAGGATTTCAAGACAGATGGCAGCATATTTTATTGCTTTCAGACTAATAAGTATTACCTTTATTGGTTCTGTGTTGTGTTCGCTTCTCCTGTGGTTTTCGTGCGGCGTTGTTTATGAGGGACATTTTATTCATGAAAAGATGATGATGATTTTAACATCCTTGTTGCGGCCCTGTGAACCTACAAGATGTTTTTGGTAAACTTGACACTTTAGCTGCAGCCGACAGTGAATCAGATGTTGAAGCAGCAGGTGATTCCTATAATAGGAACAGCTGAAAGAAACGTAAAGGTCAAACATTGTTTATGTATAACATTATTGCTATGCAAATGGAAGTTTCTCAACACGCTTTCCTACCTCAGACATTTATTTTTCTTCTCAGCAGGATGGTTAATGGGAAATATACACCGTTAGGATGATGGTGTGTTCATCCATCATATTTGTTTTAGTTTGGAGAAAACAATTGTTCTTTTTTAATTGAAAAGTGCTTGGTCAGTCTCAACTCAAATTCTTGCACGTTTGCAAGTTATCACCAATTTGAACTAGCTTGCAATGGGTGTCCGTTTGAGATTTGATTTATGTAAGCATATTCATTTATCACAAGGCACCTCAGTTATTTCTTCAAGGGTTCAAGTTTACATAGATATTATTGTCTCAGACAATGTTGCACAGTTTGGCCAATAGAGGCTTTTTCTGCTGTACTTTGCATTGAAATCAATGCATTTCTATGGCGTTTAATGCCTAGAACTAAGGTAAAGATTATTTTAACAAATGTGCTATATAATCATGAATTGGCATAACTGGAACAAATAAACCAAACGGTTTATGATTCCAAGGTTTGGTGCAATTTTTGGACTTTTGGTCATGGTTTCCTGTTTAATTTTCCTTTTTTCCCCACTATTGTCAATCTTTCAAGAATGCCGTACATCTGCAAGATATAATCTACTATTTATGGAAGTCTGAGGATAAAGCTAGAAATGATGTTGAGCAATAATTGGGCAGAGATTTCTGATTTCAAATTTAGTTTCATTTTACCATTACTTGTTGCTCTAAACACAAAAAAGACATTTACTGTAAAATATTACATAAAATAGTCAATTTTCAAAGAAAATACGCTGCCAGTGTGGTTTTAAAGACCTTATTTGGATTGTGACAAAGTGGTTCAGTTTGTGTTCACCATTTGTCCCTTATTCTTATTTCTGATTCATTTACTTTCTGTAGATGGCCATATTGCTTAAATTTAAACATTAGTTTGCAGCTCTGCTCCACTTACTATCCCGGGTTTGTTTGTGTTAGCATTAGGTTGCAGTTTCCATCTATATGTTTAGGTTAAAGCTACTCCTGGATTATTGGTTGAATTTGTTTATTTGGTTTCAAAGTATATTCATATTTGTTTTCCTTTTTACTCACCATTGTTTGTCCTTGTAGATCTGCAGGAGTATGGGAGGGGCCGGCCCAGTACTTCCTGCTTAAGTGTCTGAGTGATGTCACTGAGTGTCTGGCTGGGTTCTACCAATTAGAGGGTTTCTTTTGGAGTATTGCTTTGTTTTTCTTTAAAGTGACTTTTTGACTTCTTTTGTATTACCTGCTTTATTTTTCAGACCATTTTATTATATAGAGGAGTTTGTAAATCAGATTAATAATTGTATTTTTGTTTTTCTGTTTAGTTTTCATGTGTTTTTTTCCTTTTTCCCTGTTTAATTGGGGTTTGGTCCACTCAAGTGCAGGTGTGTTTCCACTTGATTATAAAACAGAGCTGTTGGAAGCTCAGAGGGAGAAGGAGTGTTCTGAATCCTGTTGAAAATAAAAAGTCATCAGAAGCTGGAATTGTTGACCAAGGCTGTTTCTTCGGTTCACCTTGCTGACCCTTGACCTCACTACCTCACATGGATGTTCAACACAAATACAATTGAAATTATTCAAATTTGCATCCTCCATAGCAATCATTCTGTGATAAAACATCCCATTCAAGATCATCCCAACACTGAGTCATTGCTCTAGTCACAAACTAGAAAACTAATCACGTACACACAACACAGGAATATTTCAAAGCCCCAGGGAGCAAAGGTTTTCTTTACAAATATTGTTTCCTCCCTAAAATATAAGACGGACTATATTATTTCATCTGAATAACAAACGGTAATTCGTTGAACACATATTTTCTCATTTTAGTGTGTGTGTTGCTTTGTTTTTCCTGTTATTCATGCCTTTTGTCACTTTTAAAAGAATCTCAAGGTGACATTTCTTTGAAGAGAGAGTCTTAAAGGCCACACATCTCTTTATGTGGGCGCTTGTGTATGTACGGGAGGCGAATGCTCATGTGACAAAGGGTTATCTGAAAAGTCACGGTTGGTTGAGTTTGTCTTTTGTTCTCTGTACACTTGGAGCCAATTAGGAGACAAGATTGACAAATGTGCTCCTCCTCCTTCTTACCTAACCCTCCCGCGTCCTCCTTTCTTTTCCTTTACCTGTATATCGCACTTTTTATTCTCTTTCTTTTACCATTCATGTGGGGTTTGACTTTCGTATTTGAAGTGACCTTCCAGTGCTGTGAACTTTATAACAATACTGAGCTCACCTTTGCAACAAAGTCAAAAAGGATGTTTTTTTTTTCTTAAACTCTTTTCAGCCAACTTTAGATGACTCTTTGCACTTGAGGGTATAACATTTTCATTTCATTTTTTGAGTCATTTATGTACATGCACATTTTATTTCTTGAGTCAAGAACACACACACATATACTGTTTTCCCTAGCGATCATACCACTATCATGAAAGGTATGTTGCCAAACATACCAGCTTCTTTGAGTAAAATCAACACTTATTGTGCAATATACAAAGTTCTGGTCAGAACTTTTCAAATATTCATCAACAGCATGAATATCATATCAGTTTTTGTGGTTTTAATGATGCATTTGAATCGTTTCTCTTCTGGTGGTAGCATGGTAACACGGGTAACTTCAATTCGTTTTATAAATGATTGGAAAAAAAGATTGAATTTCATGTGGGCCTAAATCTTAAGTAGTTGGAAAGCCTCTTTATTTCCCTTTTAGACGGTGCCACAACTACAAGGAAAAGTCATTTGTTGGCTGTGCAGCAAGAGTTAAGGATGAAAATGTTGCCACACCCTTCCTGCAAATATTAAACTGCTTAAACCTTTGCTGCTACTTATTTGATGTCATTTGTTGAACTGGAAGAATGAAGTATTAAGTATCGAGAAATATATAGCTGTTTGTACATTTATTCAGTTCAACAAGAAGTTCAGTAGTTTGCAGAAAAACCATAAAAGTGTATCACTTCCTCATCGTGCTGGTCACCATGTTGGTCGTACACTGCTGTGGAGTTGCATCCCCAAACAAGGTTTATTGCCAGTCAGCTAAGGGTCGTGCTAGTCGGTCTGGCACGAAGAGCACGTCCAAGCTGATCCCACCTTTGTATGGATTTGAAAAAATATATTCAAAATTGTACACGTAGCACTGTTTTAAAAACCGTATGATTTTTATCTCAAGTTGTATATTCCCCCTTCGGTAAAAGAACAGCCCTAATACATAATTAAAGTTCAAATTTCACAAGACTTTCTTGTTAATGATTGAGGGTACGCAAACTTTTAACCGGACCTGTAGATCCAATTCTGAGGAAGTAAGACTTGGCTTGCATTTGAATATGGCATTTTGGCTTCGGTATTGATGTTAACTTTAAAAAAAAAAGATAAGAAATCACTTTTAAGTGCAGACGTGTGGAAAACATAACTGAATAAGGAATGAAAAGTTTGAAGGCAAGATGAAAAAAGGTTATGCTTTCATATTCGGTCCATTAAGGCTTTTCCTTGCAGCTCTTCTTTTACTTTGTCAATAAATACAGACCTCCACCCGTCTCCTGGAGATAGATGGATTACAATTCTAAAGTACTAGTCAGGGGAGTTGCATTAGCTGCAGAGCAAGTGAGAAGCTAAAAGCAGATTGATGAGGGGGTTCAAGGAAGATATAGGTTTAGGAAATCCTGCACTTTGAGACGGAGACTTTGACAAAGAAACAAGGTGGAACACTGATAAGAGAGAGAGAGAGAGATGAGGATGACAAGTCCTGTTTTACAATTTTGAGCGCGCTTCTCCCGGTCATGTAGCCACAGCTGGTGCGTGACGAAGGTCAGGGTATTCAGATGAGACTGGATTAAATGTGTGCAAGCAGATGTGTGCACAGATTTGCCTTACTTTTTGACAAATGATAAGGACTTGGGCAATAATCGCGACCGTGGTCAAGGAGAGTCAAAGTACTGTAGTCACGGAAGATTATTGCTTAAGATGGCCACACATTGATTTTGGCAACTTTGGTTACTAAAAACAAACAAATTGTATCTAAATTAGAACAGATTGAAAACATTTTGAACTCTGCTAAATTAAGATGCATGTTATTCATCTATTAATTTACTGTGTTCTGTAGGTTTTTCAACTCCTTATTCGATCTCTAGTTGTGTTTTCTCAATATTATGAGTAAGGAAATAACATTTTCTGGTTTAGCTGGAGTTTTTGTTTTCAATTCTCATTAGGCTACCCTGCCGTCCATATGCCTCTGATTATTTTCCCTGTTTTTCTACCTCAGGCAAACAAAGGATTTGTCTGATCATTCTGAACCAGCCGCTTGATAAGAACCACCTACACGTCCTCTGGAGTAAAGGTATGTAACTCAAAAATCATAAAGACAGAACGGACAAGACCTTTCTACAACTTTCCGTTAGTCAGATCCTTTCCCCATTGTTTGCAGAGAGCATGCGTTCCCTAGATGTTTTTTGTGAGACTACGCTTCCAAGCCTGCGTAGCCAACTATGTGCTGAAGATGAAATTCATGCCATGTTGTTGAAAGTGCTTTCTATTGATTTTCTGGCTGCCTATGCCGTTGTTTTAAAAGTTGCAAAGGAGAAGAACAAACCTAACTTTAGGTTAAACTGAATATGAGCTGAAGACAGAAATCCTCGTTATCCTTTCTTTGCAGCTTTGAAATCCATAATTTTTCCCCAACACCTGTTGGACAAGCCGAGTATAAAACTGTAGACGTGATATGTCTACCTGCTCCATCTAAATACGGCCCAATCACAGCCATATGGTGCTCGTTATATCTGCAAATTGCTACGAACATGCCTCAGATGAATGGTAATTATACAGAATTTAACGACTGAGCTGAGTGAGAAGGATGCAGCATGCCACAGAGCTGTTAGTCGGATTACAAACAGTGCAAGGTTAACCTAATGATTCTTTTCCCCTTGCCAAAACGCTTACCTTCTTTTTTTTTTTTAAACAAACAGAAAACAAAGGAAAATTTAAATTCTTTAAAAATTTCCATTTAGAAATGTGTGATGTTGTACTTTTGTCACTTTGACATGTTTATTGCCTTGCTGAGCTCGAGGTTTTCTAACAGAAAGGGTGCACTCAACACAAATGGGTGCTTTTAGAAAGAATTTGACTCCAAAATGCAGACTTGTGAGGATGAATGCAATTTTTTTGTCTTATTTTTTGTTTTTTTTTGTTTGTTGAAGTGTTTTTTTCATTTATTCAGGATTTTTAGTCATATTTTGTGCAATACATGTTACTTTTTTCCTGATTTATCAGAAAACAGTGAAAGTCTGTCTGACCTTCAAATTCTGGTGGTTGCTTCAGCGTTAATATATTTGATTGCTCTCTGTCAATAATAGTTGATAATGGGTTTGTAAGCAAACTGAATCTGGGGTGTTTTGCCCCTTTGCCATTTTGTACTTTCACAGTTTTGTTTTTTACTTCAATTTCATTTTGGTGAATTTTTATATGTACTCTGACAACAGGCAATTAAAAGTAATTTTCTATTATCCATTCATATTTTACTGTAAGAAAATGTGATATATTATTGGTAAATAACACATGGGAAGGAGGAAGTTGGTCATAGTTATTTTGGTTTGACCTGGAGTAGAGCTGTACAATATATTGCTATAATCTTTTTGTATTACCTTGTGCGATATTGCAGCTCTGAAGGACTGCTTTCAAGGAATGTTTGGTTGACTATTAGATTTCAAGTGAAATGCATCCCAAAAATGGATTTGGCCTGCTGAAAGGACTCTCTCTGGCCTTGATGCTCTCACCTCATCAGAGGTGTCAAGTAACAAAGTATAAATACTTTGTTACCTTACTTAAGTAGAAAATCTTGTTATCTTTATTTTACTGGATTAGTCATTTTTTTAGCTGACTTTTTACTTTAACTCCTTACATTTCCATGTAATTATCTGTACTTTCTACTCCTCACATTTTGAAAATAGCCCTATTAATTCTATTTTATTTCAGTATGTTTTAATTTCCACCTGTCATTGTTAAATCAAACAAAAAAGCAATATACTTTGAGAAATATCTATTTTATATGTAAAACCAATGTAAAAACAATACTGTAAAGTGTTATTTTTTTAAAAAAGTAAATTAAATTGTCACAAAGACATTGCCATGTTGTTTATGCCGCAATGTATTCTGTGTAAATACGTATACTAGGCCCTTTAATGCTAGTCCGTCCAGCCAAAACAGCAATGCGTAACGTTAAACCTTTTAAGTTTGAACCAGAGCGTGTTGATATTGATGACATTGTGGTTGTAATACAAGAAGATGTCTGTAGCAGAGTCTACAAAATTTGAGCGAAATGTGCCAACCAAGCACCTGCGACGAGGTTGGTAGCCAAGTAGAACAAACCCTTCTACATCTGTGGCCGTATATGGAACAAGTTTCCAAGATAGTTGAACACAAAGTTAAAATTGACATTGTTGCCATCAGCTATTGAGTTGAGCAAAGTACATATCAGGAAAGTGTCAATAATTCAGTTCAATTCAACTTTATTTATATAGCGCTGATTCACAACACGTCAACTCAAGGCATTTTACAAAGTCAGATTCAATTAAATCATACAGACAGATTGGTCAAAAGGTTTCATATCTAAGGAAACCCAGCAGATTGCATCAGGTCTTCGACAAGCAGCATTCACTACTCCTGAAAGAGCGTAGAGCCACAGTGGACAGTCGTCTGCATTGTGATTGGCTTTGCAGCAATCCTTCATACTGAGCATGCATGAAGCGACAGTGGAGAGGAAAACTCCCCTTAAACAGGAAAAAACTACCACCAGAACCAGGCTCAGTGTGAACAGCCATCTGCCTCGACTGACTGGGGGTTATCGCTTACACAATAAATGGCTTCTGTTGGACACTTTAATCCTTAAAACCTGTTTCTTTGTTTGCTGGACCACAGCAGGCTTTTGCGTGTGTGGGTCAGTTTTGAGCCGCAAACAATTCACACTGAAGTGAGAATTTTTATAAGTAATTGGAACGGCATCGCAAAAGAATCTGATTTCAGAGAAATTTGTAATTAAGTATTAGACCTGCAGGGGGAACGTAGCTTTAGGGACTCTAGGAAGCACCGGTAGACTTGCAGTCTGAGAGCGAAGCGCTCTGTTAGGAACATACGGGGTAATCAGATCTCTAACGTATGATGGAGCTTGATTTTTAAGTGCTTTATATATGAGAAGAAGAATTTTAAATTCTATTCTTGATTTAACAGGAAGCCAATGAAGGGACGCTAAATGGGAGAAATATGACCTTGTTAATTTTCTTTAAAACTCTTGCTGCAGCATTTTAAATCAGCAGAAGGCTTTGAACTGCATTCTGTGGACTTCCTGATAGTGAACAATTATAATGGTCCAGCTTTGAAGTAACAAATTCATGGACTAGTTTTTCAGCATCACTCCTGGACAGAATGTTTCTAATTTTGGCGATATTCCGGAGGTGAAAAAAAGGAAACTCTGGAAACTTGTTTAATATGGGATTTAAATGATATGTCCTGGTCAAAGATGACACCAAGGTAGGGATTATTAGGTTTTTTTTAAATTATTGATCACTTTGCTCATTCATTTTGATACCACTGCGTACTGTAAGCAGACAACCATATAATGGCAGTTTTTACTAAGTCTATCCTTGATACAACAATTTTGCTGTTCAGTTTTGTTGTTGCGTCACATAGATTCCTGCAGCTAAGCTTGGATGTACATTTACATTCCAGTAAAGGTTTATACTAGTGAAACAGGTAGCACCTATAGTGCAGCTTAAGTTTTTGTCCTTAATGGTATTTTTTCTTACATTAATTTTAATTGTATACTTTAAGTAGTTTTCAAACCGGTACTTTTATTTGAGTGCAATGCTTGAGTTGATACGTTGATGCAGAAGTGTTTTTAAACCCTAGTATCTGTTCTTCTCCTTGAGTCATAAATGTGAATGCTTTGGACACCTCTGCCACTCCGTACAGATTTAGCAGCTATGGTGCTAAAAACTATTGAAAGCAGTGGGAAAATCGTGGCGACAAAAAAGAGGAGTGTGGAAAACGTGTTAATCATCACAATGTTTAACAAAGATGCCGCGATCAGATGTTCTGCTTATAATTAGTGATATGCTCACTGCACGAGAGTCATCTGGTCCATACCAGGTTAAGAACAACAATTACAATGTCGTTGTTTACAGGTAGGCTATGGGATGGAAGTAGAAAGGGGCTAAAACAGCAATACATGGGTACAAAATGAGAGTATGAATGGCTGAAGTGGCAATGTAATGGTAAAACCATTCTTATCTTATCCCATACCATATTTACCGTTAGCGATGAGTTGGGCCACTGTCTACAGATTCAAGATCTCTTCTGTTCTGTTAAGAATTTAACGTAAAGTAGTTCTGGTTGTGCAATTCAAGGCCAACATTTTAAAAACTATAGCTTTGCATAACTATGAACATAAAGGTCAGGTGTGAGAGAACAACAGCCAATAACTAAAGAGGCAGTGATAATGAGATAAAAAAAATCTTGATTTGGGACAGGGGGCTTTACAATCACATTCAGACATACAGTAATTAGTACAGTATAAAGAGACTGAATGGCTCCACTTGTGCAATCACTTGACGCTTGTTATGTCCAAGGGCATTTTGGTCACTGTGGATTAAGAAGGGGAGTGCTCTGCTTTGCTGCTGTAAACATCAGAACCCTGCCGACAGCAAGTTAGCTGGCAGTATTTTAATCCAGCCATTTTTTTTGTAGATGGCTACCAGGTGATAGAAGTAGCTTCCATGTACACCGTGAAACAATTTATTAGGAATGAATAGATCTTTTTTTCTTCTTTAACGAAGGAACATCACACCCTCGGGAATGTCAGTTGACGATTTGTGCAATATTTGTGCTTTATTTCATTAAGGATGCAAAAACCCAAAGTGCCAATTCAACCTATATCTGATTTATTTTAATCTGCTAATTATATCTAATACGTTAAACGGAAAATGCATAAGTTGAATTAAAATCGAACAGACGTTGTTGAATCATGTGTAGCAAAAGGGGAAATAGAGAAAGAAACAACCTGAATCAGGTTAATTTGATGTCAAGGCCGTGGAACAGCAATTAAGCAATTCATAAGAATTTATGAAAAACTGAACCAACAAGGTTTTGTAATTTGGCAAGGAGGCTCATAAACAAAATAGCTTTGAAGACAAAGTTAAATTAAAACCAATAGGAACCACTTCAGATTGAATTTTAATGAACAGGTCTTTGATATTCTTATCATCTGAGCAAAAACCTGAGCGGCACCTCAGCGCTCTCCATCTCAGCTGTGCCATCACACATCACACCTTTGGCGTTGGCTCAACATGAGACAACCTTTGCAGAACATTTAATTTCATTTGACAAAGAAAATCATATCCTTCTTTTTCATGCCAAATGGCCTGCCTTGTGAGATAAAGTTTTTTTTTTTTATTATTATTTCTGTCAGTTAAAAGAGACATTTTATAATTCTTGTATGGGAAATCAAACATAAATCCACTAGTTCCCCCCCCCCCCAAATATTCAAACTAAATTGACTATTTGGTCTTATCGGTGGGTGGGAAACTACTCATAAATTGTTAAGAACATGCCAATTATGAACTTCTGCAAAGTCCTTCTGAGACCTACCTGCAGATTTCTGACGGTAATTAGGTCAAAGATTGTGAGTGCTTCGGTTAAACCTTTGACTCTCTCCTCTTAAAGTGACCCATTGTGGTTTTTGAAGTGTTTTTAATCATTACTATCCGGTTGTTAAAATTTAATTAACTCATAAAAGATTCAAACACAAACCTGAAGCATGATTAACCAAATCTCTTTCAGCTTAATGAAGGTCTCAGATTCTTTTTTTGTAATACTCCTTGTTTCTACAAACTTCATTTGCTGCCATTTTGTTAACACCAAAAGAAAAGTTGTGCTTTGACTAATTCATATATGCTTTTTCTGATTTGTTGGCATCAAGTATGTTTTATTTAATTTTAATGATTGATTGTTGGAACAAGGCTTGAGTGTTTATAAAGGTTTCTGACATCTATGTAGGTTATCGCCCTAACAAGCTAAAGTTTTGGTAGATTGTCAAAGTTTTCCAACAGCTAAGAGCTTTCAGTGTTGATCCCTTTGACATTACACATGAGAATAATAATTCATTAATCTTACTGAAATGTTTTAACCAAGCGATAGATGTGCTTTGTCAGCCTGACACGGCTTGATGTTGTCATAGGGAAGTTTGCCTCCTCCTGGTATACATTTCTTCAGAAAATAAGGTTCGGAGACACTTTTGGTGGTTTCTGAAGTCACAAGCAATTCTGTGTAATGGATCTCAAAACATGGAAGGCTTTCTTAATTAATTTTGCTGTAGGCGGCAATGCACAGGGGACTTGCGCAAGACGTTTTGAGAGGCTGACGGTTGTGTGTGATGGACAGATCTGAGATCTCTTCCAGTTAGATTGTAAACACGCTTGTAGCAAGTTTATCATTCCTTGCTTGGAATAGTATGTGTGTGTGTATATATATATATATATATATATATATATATATATATATATATATATATATATATATATATATATATATATATATATATATATACTTTTTTTTATTGAAGTGTATGCGATAAGCAGATGTCATGCTGCACATGAGTGCGTCTTCGGGGGTGTGTCAGGCTCCAGATGGTTGTTCACCTGGAGGCATCATAGCCACCTCAAAATACACAGTCTACCCCAAACAAACACGCCTGATCCTCAGATCTTCTGATGTGCGGCCCCTGGGGCCCCAACTCTTCACCTGTGGGAGAGGTGAAGCAGCAGGGAGCGCAGGAGAGATCGAGGCTGCCAAAGCGCAGCGCTGATCAAAGGCAAACTCAAGAGTGTGATGTTGTTAAGTCGGATCAAGCGGCTTATCTCAATCACGCACCCTCTGTCTCGTCTAGACCATCAGTCATCCACTCATTCACTCGCTCACCAAATCAGTCCCCCCGTTTACCCACTTCAAGATGCTTCATCGGCTCATTGTGCATCACCACAAACAAGGAGTTCAATAAAGCAATCAGTTAAGGTGGTTACTGCAGCGAAACAAACAAAAAGGGTGCCTGTGTTGATTACAAGTGCCTCGGTTCATCATTTATTGATAATAAGAACCTCGTTGAAGTCTGAGAACGTCACCCACCTGCAAGTCATACCATACAGCTGAAGTGATAAGTTTCCCCTGAGCGAAAACAGATGTTCTTCCTGCGCAACATGCTGGAAAACACGGCGAAAGGCATCACTGAAGGTGTTGGGAGTTTGAAAAGAAAACCTTTGGGAGGGCTGGCGGCAAAAAACGGCTACAACTCTAATTCCTGTAAGACTGTCGCAGCAAGGGGAAAGAGAATGAGGTTGTAAAATTGGGTCATCTCGAATAAGAAAGAAGAAGAAGAAGAAGAAGAAGAAAAGAAAGAAAGAACCCTGCTGGCTTTGCAGAGCAACCAAGTGGAGCTAAAGAAAGAAAATGAAATATTTGTGCAGGAGATCAATCAAGTGTGGGGAGCGGTGTCGAAATCACGGTGGATCTGGAGACAAGGTGACAGATGAAGGGGCAGAGAGGTGTGCCGAAAGATGAAGGGAGGACATCACACCTTAATAATAAGGACTGGGATCTTTTTGTGACTGTTTGCCCTCTCTTGCTCTGTGCTTAAGCCCCCACTTGACAGGTTTTAATCCCCCCCCCCTCAACCTCATCAATACAGGCCTGCTCCAGAGTCACCACGTTGTTGTGTCCACTCACCTTTTCTGCAACTCAACAGCAGCATAAAGGAAAGCACTAAAAAAGGCTCAGCAGTGTGTGAGGAAGTGTATTATCTATCAGTCAGCGATGAGTGACGGGAGTAGTTGGTTCTTAGGCCTGCTGGGAGGGATTATAATGGCTAGTTTACTTGCAAGGTCATCATTCTTGACCGGGCCTGCCTTTCCCACATAGCTCATGTCATAACGTCACCAGGAATTTTAAGATAAAAAGAAATATATTTAATGACTGCAAAATAGTTTTTTTTTAGCGCTGCCAAATAGTTTATATCTCAAACTGTCCTTTGAAGTCAAGCAGGCAGGTGCCAAGAAATCTTTAAAGCCCTTTATGCTGCAAAGTCAAGCCTCTGTGGAAAGTTCAAGCATGTGACACCTGTAGGCAGACGTATGGTAGCGACGTTTAGAAAGGTTGCTTGTGTCAAAAGGAAAGCCACATACAATAAATTGCCACCGTTTTTCATGTTTCGTTGACTCACAACCTGGAATTATAAAATGGGTTGTTTGAGAGTTTGGTCCATTTCATTTCTGGAACATGCCTACAACTTTTAAGATTTTTTTTAAATTGTACAGTACTATGTAGACCCACCATTTGTCGCCATTACGTCTCCAATTGGCTTTGGATAATTCTATGTGAGCTAAACTGCTCTAACTCCTTCATTGTGCATGGTTTTTCCCTTTTGAACAGGGATATTCAAGTCTAACCGCAGATCCTCATTGGGATTGAGGTCTGGACTTTGACTAGGCCATTCCGACACATTTAAGTGTTTCCCCTTTGCAATTCCTCCAGGGTTAGCTTTGTGCTCCTTCTCTGATAAATGCCCCCCATGTCCTCTCTTGGCAGGTTTGTTGTGGTACCATGTGTTTTCCATTTGAAGATGATATATTTGATGGTGTTCTAGTGGAACATCAAATATTTGGATATATATTTTTTAGAACCCGACCCTGACTTGTACCTCTCAACAACTTTTTCCCTGACTTGTTTGGAGAGCTCCGTGGTCTTCATCATGTGATGCTTCTTGCTTAGTGGCACTGCAGCTCTGGGGCCGTTCAGAAAAGGTCTTTATGCTGACAGATCATGTGACACTCAGGTTTGCACTCAGTGGGACTTCATTCACTAATTCTGTGACTTTTGAAGGTAACTGGTTGCACCAGAACCTTTTAGGGGCTTCATAGCAAAGAGGATTGATACATATGCACATGCGAATTCTGTATTGATTTTAAATTTTTATACATAGGTTTTCCTAAGTTTTCCCAAAAAATATGTTATCCACTAAATTTTCAACAACTGAAACCTCCCATCTGATGGTTATTATGTTTAACTCAAATGTTGTGTGAAGAAATAGAAGAAGTACTTTAAAAAGCCAAGAGTATATTCTTTATTTTGGGAGAATGACAGTAATTGCCTTTTACCGCCTGTCTATAGATAGCAGATGGAGAGATGATGTTTTTCAACTTCAGATTACCCACTTTAGCCGTTTAGTGTAATAAAGACAAATGGCACATTAAGATATCTAGAAAGACTAAAGCTCCCACAAGTCTTGTGGAAACTTTAAGGGTAAATTAAGCAGATGTTTTATGAATATTTGTCTGGCTAAACAGTTTGTTTATAAAAGCAATGTCAAAATAGAAGACCATTTTCAAAGAACACACTTCTTCACATCAGTGAACTGATGAACACAAAATACACATTTATACCTTCCCTACTCAGTTTGTCCAAAGAAACTAATTAAACAAATATCAGCATTTGTCTTGAACTGAGATAAGCATCCCAACAGAATGATGTCCTTGTGAAAGGAATACTGCTTTTTCACGGTATCACAGTATTTGCTCAATGATATAATTGCGTTTACAGAAAAAGAAAAGCAATGTTTCTTTCTACTGCTTTTGCAATTTTAGAAGATACAGATCTTTATGGTTATATTTTTTTTATCTTAGATGTAAGTGAAAAGTGTAGAACATATGCAGAATGTTGGACTATATAAATATTTCTGACCTTTACCTTTTCAACTTTTCTAATGGCTGCCTACATGTTTAAATCCAGCATATTCCATGAAAGACAGACATTTAATTCTGAAAAAAGAATAAACCACACTAGCTTTGCTCTGCTTGGTGCAACCTTCCTGCTATCTGCTTGGAGTCTGGCCCTCTCTGTTGCTCTTTTGCAGCCTGAATGAACCATGGAAATGTATTGACATGTCAAAGAAAAGGCTTTCTTTTTTAAAAGCCCCATAGATCTCTGTTCTTTTCCTGATCAAATCAATAAATTCTTCACAGATACTAAAATGTGTCAACTTGGAGGTTTCGTTTGACAGTACAAGCTTTCACACTGAACAGGAGCGTTGTCTGCACCACATGGCAGTGCTTAGCTACAGTGCGCTCACTTTTCTAAAAAAGATAAACTTTTTGAACGTCAGACCAGCCTTTTACTGGTTTCTTTAAAAAAATGTAACATTGACCTTGCTTACTATTCAAGCTTAAAGTTTCAAAATAAAGAATGCAATGTTACTGTTTGCCTCACATTTCTATGACTGCAATCAAGAGAACACAGAAAATAAGTCGCACTTAAAAAAACTAAAGAGAAATTGGAAGAATGTCTTGCAGGTGAATAGCTGCCGTTTTCTTTGCCGCTTGTCTAAATTCGAAAAAGCATACAGATTCTAGCGGCATGACACAGACGAATGTTCCCAAACAGCTCCTACAAAAATTCATGCTAACTAATTTGTAACAGAGGTTTTATGCAGCTGAACCTGATTATTGTAATGTGCAGGTTTCCGAGCCTACAGCTGTTATAGCTCGGATGTCAGAAGAAGAGTGAACCGGCATTCACAGGATGGGAAACTCCTGAAGCTCACCAACGGCTTTATTTCATAAAGTAGTATAAATCAAGGCCCTTTAACATGTGTTTCATTTCCTTATTTTCTGAGTTTTACTAACCGTGCATACATTAGTTTTTTAGGGTCAGAGATGAGAATATGTGGGGTTCTGTTTATATGTGTAAACACAAAGTCATTGTATTGCCAAGTACAGCTTAAAAACATATTTATCCTCTAGAACCTTGAATCAGAACAATCTTCAAGGCTCTGAATATTGTTTGTTTGCGTGCGTGCGTGTATGTGTGTTTACCTACAGAGAAACGTATAAAGTCCGTATGAGTGATTGATTTATGCTCTGCCGTCAGGCTTCAAGGAAATCTTTTCTGTTTTCAGGAGAAGTCATTTGAAATGTTGTTCAGCCCTTGCTGTCTATATGAGATAATGACTTGCATGCATACATTCCAATCATTGCTTGGTTCAAAACATAGACAGTAGTGGTTGGGAATAACTGCTTTATCTTTGCTAGAAGTGTTTGTCATAATTGATAGCTGAATTTGTTACCCCTCCACAGAAGAAATAATCAATCCCCCCATTAAACTGAACCCAAATATACCATTTAGATCAGAATATGACATGCCTAACATATTTCAAGGTGTAATTATGCCACTAATGTGATATGATTTGTGTGTAATTTAAAATGACCTATGTTTAGAATGTATTCAGATCAGAAAACACAATATATTCGTCGTGAAGCACGATGCCGGCTGTCACTGGGAAACATCTCCGCTGTGCTGTTTTGATAATTAAATACGTCGGCTTGAGATGACTTAATTAACACCTCAGATTGCATTCGGTGAATGCAGGTTCTGTAACAAAGTTAAGAATAAATTAAAAATTAGAATGAAATGTATCTGAACACGTATATGCGTAGATGTGCAGAGTTATATTAGGTCTAAGGAGGGCTTTGGGATGGACCCGACTGGCAAAAATGGAACAAACATACAAGTGTTGCCCGTCTCTTTGGTGCATTCGTAACTTAATTTTGAACAAGGTGCAAGCGGAAAACATCATCCGATTCTTTGAAGTTTCCCCGAGTGTGCACAACAACAGCCCCGAACAGAAAGGGGGCCTTAAAAAATAGACTTTCAACTCAATTTGAGATGAACAGAAGCCATGAAAGAGCATGCATTTGCAAATAGTTTGCATCTAATTTAGTGCATCATGAATAACATTTCTTGCTAATAACTGCCTGCTTGGACTGGTTTTAATCATTTTGCAGCAATTGCACTTTAATTTGAACCTTATATAAACCTAATGGATTTACTGACTGTAATGGGATTCAGTTTATTTATTCATCTAAAAAGTTTTTATTGCTGATGGTGGTTTTAAGAGTGGTGTTTATTTTGCACATTGTTATGCCATTCATTTATTTAATAGATTTATTCAAAATCCACAAACAGATTGAAAACAAACATTTCAAATGAGTAGAAAGCATAAAGTAATAAACTAGTACAGAATCTAAAAATTATTTATTTTATGATCGCTGAGGAGTTTGTTCAAATGAATGGTTTATCTCTGACTGTTACATTAAAGTTTATTTATATAGCAAGACTATTCAAAGGGGCATTAAGTGAAATTCCATTCTTTTAGATTTTGTTTTGTGATGAATTAAAGGTATCTTTTTAGATGGAATAAGATATGATGTCACTCACCATCTCTCTGTGTTGTTCTTCGGTCTCTCGTTTACATGGCCGGCCATACGTGCGTGTACGTACATGTGAACAGCTGCCACTCAGGGCTTAGCCCCTCCCTCCTCATAAAATGGCACCGTCAGAGCAGTGTAGCATGGGAGCAAAATGGTGTCAAGCACGTCCAGCGGATGGAGTGGATGTAGAGAGCGTTGTGTCCGGTCACACATCTTGCTTTGGTCTACTAACAGTGCTCAACAGCCCTCCTAATGGTGAAATAGTGCTTATTGCGCCTTTGAATTGTCTGATATAGTATATCCAATGGCAGGTAGGAAATCTTACCTTGATTATACATTATACATACCTGCCATATAAGTTCAGTGAGTTCATAATTTTTTGCATGTATGATTTAATGCATTAGAGGGGGAAAAATCCACTAATAGTAATGTGAACAAACACCCTTTGGTCCTTAATAGCTCATCAAATTAAATAAAGATAGTTGTTAAATTAAAATCCTAGCATAGCACACTGTCATTTTTTTAGTTGGCGAAAGCTTTGCTGAAATCTTGATGCTTTGTATAAAAAAATTAATTGTATCTCATGATTATTAAATTGCAGAGCTGCCTTTCATATCAACAACTTAACATTTCTGTCTTCTGTATTACTTGTCTTATTGGGGAGGAATTTTGGCCCATTATTACATGCACTATTACACAATTATTTCTGTGCTCAGTTTTATTTTAAATTTTTTTTTTCTCTGAGCATCGTACAGTCAGAACAGGATGAACTTTCTTGTACGTTCACTCCTAGGAAAATTGGAAACAGTCTTCAATTATTTCCTCCAATCTTTCCTGGTGTAGAATTATGTACTCTAAAGGGTCTGGAAGCAGCCCTGTGACTCTTCTCCGATTAATGGGCAACAGAAATTGCTTCTTTAAGATGATTGCTGATGTCTTTACTCCTCTTCAGCTGAATCGGGCAGACCAGAAATCTACTAGAAGTTTTACTTACATAGACATGCCAACCCCAGGGTGGTAATCTGTTAAATTTGAATAACGGCGTCTGGCTAATTGGTTCACACCCAGTATTTAGATACCATCTGTGTCATTTTCACTTATAGTTCATGCCAGTACAAATAATTCATCGTTATGTTGTTTCTTTTGTGAAACTGAGGTATTGTTATTGTGGCAATAGCTTAAATCTGGTCACAAGGGAAAAATATTAAGATAAAAGTTTTGATTTCTTCCTACATTGAATAAATTGAAGCAAAATTCCTACAGCTGTACAGCTTTTGTAATTGTGTTCTGGTTAATACCCTGATGTGCAGGGTTGGGTGATTATTATTTACTTTAAAGTACTAAAAGGGCTATGCAAAGGACAGTTTGATCATTTTATGCATCCTTACGTTTACCATTAGAAGCAGGTTTCTATATAGCCTGCATGTTAAGGCAGAGGCGTCGCACTGTTTAATTGTAGCAAGAAAAAGATTGTGTGCTTTATGTGTTCTCCGTGTGCATGCATGGATTTTCTTCAGGTAGTCCTGGTACCTCCTGTCACAGTCCAAAGACATGCCCGTTAGGTTAACTGGAGAGGGTAAGTGTCTGTGTCTTGGTGCTTGACCCTGTGACTGGCCGGTCACCTCTCCATGTTGCATCCAGTGACCTCCCCAGTGAACGCTGGGATAGGCTCCAGCCCCAGAAAGATCCTAAACAAGTATAAATCAGTACAAAAAAGGGTTTATGATATTTACTTGATTTTAAAAAACACATGAGATGCTAGGCTCTATACAATTTGATTTAATATTGTAATTAAATTATTTTCCTAATTCTTGTAATTACTGTCGAGAAAAACATATATATTGACTCAAGAATCAGCACTCACTCAAAGGCCGCCTAATGTGAAAACCCGTTTATTGAAAAGACAAAAGTGTTATTTCATTACAGTTGGCTTTGTCATATGTAAGAAAAGCTTTTTGTATTTTAAAAATAATTGCACTCAGGTTTGCAGTAATTTCTTATTGACTCTCGCAGGCTGACACACTGTATGGTTGTCTTTCTTTTTTTTTTTTTTTTCCTTCAGCTCTCTTGAGGGCATGTGCGGACGGAGCTGCCAATCAACTCTACAACATCACCGCTGGAGATCGTGACAAGTGAGTTAGCCTTAGTTTCACATTTGAATAAGTTAATTAGTGTTTTGACTTACATGCCTAAGTTTGTGCAGTAATTGTGTGTTTTGGAAAACAGCCGATAAACAGAGGAGCAGTTCGCTCTTCTGTCTGAAAACCTCAACAGCAGCGGCTTCCAAAACCACACTGTGCATCTAAAACCTTTATCTGGCTGCATGTCTATGATTGTTTAATGGATTTCTGTGCTCCAGGTGAATAAATGTGCCCTGTTTGTGCGTGAGTGCAGGGTGTGTTTCTGATAAAGTAGCGCAGGTTGGCAATTTGCAGCAGTGAGGTTTTTTTTTTAGCGACTAATGGAGGGCCGCTGTCAGGACAGAGATGGATCGGGGGATCACTGGGTCCCTGAAGTGTCGAGACTTTCACATTAACACCCAGAGTGTGAGCATGGAGTGTGTGCCTTTCATCAGGGTGCGAATGGGATGTTAGATGTGTCTATGTTTGTCTCTCTGTGTGCATGTCCTTGCAATTCTACCACTGTAACAACCACTTGAAGCTGTTGACATTGGAGGTGATGACAATTTTGCAGTGTCATTATTTAGTCCCAACATCTTGTTTGTCTTTTTTTTTTTTTTTTTACAAAACAAAAAATCCTTGAGGTTACAGTGTAAATTTAAAGTTCTAATAATGTTCTTGGTTAAAAAAAAAAAAAAAATCTGAATAGTTCAATGTGTTTTTATTATCTAAAAAAATAATTTTCCAATTTATTATTCGTATTTTACAGTAAAAAATGTTGACCAATCTTTAGGAAGTTAAATATTAGCATGGTAAAAAGAGAAACTTTTAGATATTGGAGCTTTAATTTGTAATCACACTTTTTATTCAGCAATTTAATACAAAAAACAGTGCCGTCAGACGATTGTTTTCCATAAAAATTGTGTATGAAACACATAAATTATAATTATGCATTGTAAAACACATAAATGGCTTCATCAGTTGAGGACCACAAGCAGTTGTTTTGAATGACAGTCTAATTTAAGCAGTTCGTGGTAGAAATCGGCTCTTGTAAAATGATAGCAATGTTTATTGTTTATCTTTAATTACAACCAAAGACAACTTTCATTCTTAGTCGTTTCATTGTTAGTCACTCAATAAGATCTGATCTGAAAATCAAGTTGCTTGTATTTTTATTTAATTTGTTTTTGATAAAAAGCCATCTCTATACGTCTCACTGTCAAATAAACAGTGCTTGTGTGGTTGTAGCCAAGATTGCAGAAGCTTTTCCCACTTAGCTGCATGTGTTTCAGTGACAGCAGATTCTTCCTCTGACCCTCCAGTTTGAGCTCAGCCAGTAATCTGCACAGTCGAGTTGCCTTCGAAGGTCCCCATTTGGGAAAAAATGAAAGATGGTGCAACTTGTTTATGGGCCAGGATGTGTAGACTAATCATCAAGTTGAAAAGATACATTCAAACCAACTTTATGGAAGAAATGTACTTAGAGTGACTCTTGGCACGCCTTTAAGCAAAGTGAACTTTCAGAAGAACAGGAGCAACAAACTCTTGAATATCCTGTAATTTACTTGGCAAAAGAACTTGCTTCGCAGAACAGATGCCATAAAGTACAAAGGACCCCAGGGTATAAATACTGGACTTTGTAAATACCTGGGGGGGAGACCATTCCTTGTGATTACAATTTATGTTGAACAATTTGTACTGTAGGAAAAGAAAATCCTACCACTCTTAAACCTAGAATCACCCATAAATTTAACATTCAGGGTCTTGGATTGTAGAAGGAAGCCATGTTAGCCAGTGAAGGTCAGCACTTGCTTGGGGAGAACTTGCAACGTCCACTCAAAGCACTCAAAAAAGGCTTCAGCCTAGATTTGAATCAGAATCTTTCATGCTGTGAAGTGTCGGTGGAAAACACCACTACTGTGCTCTTTGTACCTCTCAATCAAGAGACCCAACTTAAGGTAATTAGAGTTGCAAATATGTTCCACTTTAGTCTGAAACAATTTTGTGCCTTGTGCTAATCTTAAAGAAAGGTCCACTGTAATTACCCAAAGGACCATTTGGATTTTTTTTTTCTCAGTACTTTTCTCGGAAATGCCCCTTTTGATGCACAATTGAATTCTATACATCTCTGAAAATGTTCGACATATGAGCAAAAAAGGCGACAACATTTCTGAGATTTTTTCATCAAAATTTTTACCTTCAAATAAGATTTAAAGAAGTAAGGCAGCTTGTATCAACCTATTTTCTAAAATGTCGTGTCAATAAACATCTGTTGCCTTTAGTTTTTGTTTTGTGAGGCATTATTATACACTGCAAGCCTCCATCCTTGAATACACACGGCATCAAAATATAACCAGCAATTTTACTTAGCTTTATGTTACGAATTTATTTTTGCACATAGCACTGGGGTCAATATATTAAAGCGGTTGAAAACCTTTTAAGGTTTTTTTATGTCCAAAAGACAAGCTGCGAAATGAAAGTTTTATTCATGTACAGACGAGCTGTTGGTTAAATATAATCTTTCAGTGTTTAAAAGTCGTTCTTTGCCCAAATACTGGCACTCTAAGACGACATAAATCCTCTGGTTGTTGTTAATGCCTTCAATTTACTTCAGTATTGTTCAATTTAAATGCGCCGTGGTCATTATAAAAGCAATCTCTAAACAGTTTATAGAAAACAAAAAGGCAAATTTTTAATCCAGATTACTTTCAAATATAATCACAGCCATGGTCATGTTCTTTTTAGTGAGTCAAATTTGATCCAATTGTAATTCGTTTTCAGAGGTTCTGATTCAGGCTAATTAGTACAAGATTGTCTATTTGAAGAATTAAGAACTTCAAATCATTAAAATGATGCTCAAATGCTGAACTCTGTGTTTTGGAGCCTCTGTTGTTAACTTAGCTGGTTGGTCATCTCATAAAGTATACTTTTGGATGTATTTAACGTTGGGGGCGTCTCTGTTTGTCCCGCCGCTATAACATGAGCAGAAAAGTATGTTTCTGCTTAGATAGATAGATAGATAGATAGATAGATAGATAGATAGATAGATCGATCTTACAGGATGCATGTTTGCTCTGCAGTCTCAGTTTTTATACATTCCTTAACATTTTTTGCTTTCTTTACTTTGTATTTTTTCTGCTTTTGGAAGATTTTTGTCAAGTTAAAGATATATTTTCTCAAATATCTGTCAGGAGAGACCTTATCTTGCTTCGTTTTGCTTCATACTGTTTTCAGTGTTTGTATAGGCAGAGGTATAGCTAAATACACTGTAATGATTATGGTGTCCTATGCTTAGTTTATCATCATTAGGAAACAGCAATTTGTGTTGGATATGTTAAAACATAAGTATTCTGCTAAGAAAAGCTCTTCTGGTATTTGCAGCTGCGCTTTAGGACCACCGGGCTAAACGTTTGGACAGATTTCTAACACAGAATCAAATGGAAATGCTCATGTACTTAGTTTATGTTTGCTGTACTCCCTTGGGTGCAATTTGCAGTTTGTGCCACAGGATGTCACTTAAAGCAATAAACTAAACATTTTAGTCCCACTCTGAATAAAGAGGGCTATGAAACATGCTGTAAAATATGTATATGATGTCAAATATTTCCATATGAGGATAAGATGTTAATTACATCTATATTTTGTTTAGAAATGTATCTCTACCAGTATGGATACTGTGTTAAAGCTAGGTTATTTTATTTTTTTTAACTGCCAAATAACTGTAATGTTCTGCATTACAATTTGCTTGAGCTTTCTTAGAGAAAAAAACAAAACAAATGACAATTTGTTTGGGAAAATAGTAATGCTCATAATTAGTGAAGTGTGGATAAGCGTGTATTTGACCCTATGCTTGTCTGTTCATGGATATTCAAACAGGAAAAAAAAAAGGCTAATAATAAAAATTCTTGCTCAACCTCCACAGACCCCTCTGCTGTCACAAGAACAGAGTGGGTGGAAGGCATCCCGTTGTTAAAAGAAAAGGTGCCACATAATTTTCTGTCAAAACAACCTTAATGGTAGACATTAGGGATGTAGAGTGGAGGGTGTGCTTTAGGCTAAGGCTTTCTGCTTTCACGATGAGTCAAGTGACAGTGATTCCACTTCACATTATGCCGTGGTTAAAGAAACACGACATATTTTTGAGCCAGATAAAGGCTGCAACCCACTTTGTATTGATGCAGTCTGGCTCAGTATATATAAAGATAAAGCTTACTCGCATTAGGCATTAGAGATTATGGATTAGTGGTTTTCCTGTTGACACTTTTGCCTTCTCCAATCTAAAGTTGTTGTTTATATATATATATACCTTAAGGTTTTCAGATAATTCTCTTCTCTCTTTACTCAGCTGGCATGCTTTTCATCTCTCTGCCTAAAGAGTTGCATTTTCTTTCATAGCCTGACACTTTTATTCAAATT
The DNA here is from genome assembly GCF_011125445.2 of Fundulus heteroclitus. NCBI lineage: Eukaryota > Metazoa > Chordata > Actinopteri > Cyprinodontiformes > Fundulidae > Fundulus > Fundulus heteroclitus. The sequence continues at coordinate 19,835,380 of NC_046381.1, forward strand.
TACTTGATTAATAGATTTCTACTGGGGGTTGGCATGTCTGTGTAAGCAAAATCTATGCCATGTAATTTTTTTTAAAAGAAATATTGCCATTGCTCTCACTTTTTCAGTCAAACTACTGTGTCAAAAACAATGTAAAGCCAACCGCTTGTGCTAAACCTGAGCTAAATTTGCCTTCATTGAAGCTCATATCTTTTTTTATTAGAGCTGGCATCTTCAAGCCCTCCTGTAAATGTCACTAAGTATCATCCCGGTTTCAAATGAAAATAGAATTTTGTCTACTTTGCGCGTTTTATCTAATCTTCTGAGGATACAAGTCAAGAGATGGATGAGCAAGGAGGAGATCTTTATGAATCTCGTCGGAGGTAATTGTGTACGAGCAGAGTTTATAGCATTTCCAACTGTGGGCGGGTGTGTGTGCAGTTTGACGGAGATGCAAACATAAGCGAATATGATTGTGTCAGTGTTTGACTAAGTGCGAGTATGTGGGGAAGCGACTTTCTGAGCCCGGTTTGTCAGCATATTGTTGTGTATGTATCAGGTTCTGGAGCAGATAATGCTGTCAGGCTTAGCAAATGAAGTTGTCAAGCATAAGGCTTCTTCTTTCATAAGACTTAGAGCTGAAGAAAAATTTTAGAGAAACTCAGTTGGTTTGTCTTGGTGCAATATTTGTCATTCATCTGATCAGTTGAATGAAAAATATGCCGTTCTTGTTTTCCTAATCAGCAGGAACCTGTGAAGATTGTGTGATGATTGCTGAACTTTTAAAATAAAGTTGTTTGCTGAATAGTAAAATGTTTTGTTTTAGGTTGACTTGAGTAGTATAAAAAAGGATATTGGAATAAATATAGTGTTATATGCGGGGCTTGCTTCACACATGTCTGGACGCTTGGACCCATTTGAGTCCAGACACATCCATATATTCCTATTAAATACAGAATAAGTAAGATTTTTTTTCTCCCTTTACTTTATAAGGGCAGTTCCTTTACAAGGTCATCGTGTGTCAAGACATTAACTCTTTCAGATGGAAGCCTCAGCTTTCTATCAATGCACCTTGGATAAGGTTGCAGTGAAATAAGACACATTTTTCACCACGATTCAATAGACATATTAATGCAATGTAACTCACTTACTAAGTTCCAAGAATGACAAGTTCCTGGAATGAATAAGTTTACAAAAGGGCTTAAGTACCTTTCCAGAGCGATCTTACCCATTGAGCACCACAGAGGTCAATTATGATTAACGGAGAAAGAAAAATCAATCTCTAATTCTGCACTCATAGTTAATAAACTACCCTAGTATATTTTTCAGGCTCTCAACATGTGATCTGTCTGCATAAATGAAATATAGGATTCATGATGTAAAATCTATCCCAGCTATTAAGAATGACTTAATAAAAGCCATACGTTTGTCAGCATGTGTTTGCTGCATGTACACCAATAAATGATGCCTCTCACTAATCAGTCAGTAAGCTATAGTCTTTTAACTTCACCATAGTAGCTTCTACTTCATTAGTTTGGTTGTGTCTCTTAGACGAGGTTTTACTGAAAACTAATATTGATAACTGCGATGTTGTGCTTCTTATTGAAAACTAAAGCCTGTTGTGTCAAAATTCTATAAATCTCTTGAATGTCTATTACACCACCGATCTCTTAATTGTGTTGTTTAAAGAGCATTGCAAGCTAAGCTCATGGCATGAGTGTTTACACTTACATTTTCACGTAATGTGTTGTGCAATTTTTTTTTTCATTCCCTTTGTTAAAATTGCTCATAACAAGATTTAAAAAAACTTTACAGGTATATAGCCACATTATATGCCTATAAAAAACAGAGCAAAAAGCATTTGATCATGATAAAATAAGGTTACATAGCTCAGGCATCCAACTGGATAGTGTATTGATGGTCCTTTTTGTGCCTCAAATTACCCCAGCAACGGGCGTGATTATCAGATATAAACAGACATGGCGCCATCTAGTGACAGTATCACAGAACTATCAGAAAGCATAATAATGAGTAAAATAAAAATCAATAAATCACTATTAATAATAATGCCAAACCTAGCCTGACCCTCTGAAATGCCCTGCGGCAAAGCGGCCGCTCGGCCTAATCGAAGACCAACAGTTGTTAATTAAATAAACCAATCTAGCAGAAACTCTAAGAGCCTCATATTAGAACATCATGGATAAATTAACTTCCCGTACATAAATGCAAACAGGGACACAGTATCAAGGTAAGAACCAATCAATCAGTCAATCAATCTATTTCTAATGTTGTTTTTACTTCAGACTGTAGAGGCTAAGGACAGCATTGCTTTTACTAATATCACAGTATCAATCAGTGCTTGGGCCGTTGTTTCCATTACTTCACTGGGAGATGCTAATAGCCGTTAGCTGCTTCATCTGTTTATCCCCTCCTGTAGACGAGCAGTGTCGTACTTCCGTTGTTATTTTAAATAAACATGAACGGCTTTATTTACTAACAAATTAAGCAAAAACCAGGTGTAAAACGGCAAAATAACTAATATGCCAGCCAGACATGATAATCTTTCAGAAAAACCTTGTATGTAACCAGAGTGAGTTACTGAGGTATAGATTCTATAAAGGTCAAATAATGTGGGTATGCACCTTTTTAATATAGTTTTTCCCATCAAATTATGATTGATAGATTCACTTAATAAACATAATATTAGACTGTAAGGGGTATTAAGAATATTTGGTGTTTGTGGTTATTAGATACCAAGAAGCATCTTTTTGATTACCTGGAAAGTGTATACCTTATGATGATGCACTGATTGGGCTAAACGGAAGAAATACACAACGGATTATGTATTCTGCCAAATAACTGGTCTCTGCCAAAGTCTCTACTATCTACAATCTATCTAATAATGCACCTTGAACTCACATGGATTTGAGCATCTATAGAAGTGTCCTGATAGTTATACCTGTAGACCTAATGATATTGAAGTTAAAACAAACATTACTGTATGTTGTAGCAATGAGTTCTGGTGTGCGATATCAGAAAGAGTTCTGTTTGTTTGTTTGTTTGTAGTGGAGTTGTTTTGGGGTACCTAAGGGGTCAGTATCTCCGCAGTTAGAGTAATCCTAGTTCTGAGAATAAGTGAAGAATTCTCCTGAGGGAGTGAAGCTAAAAGCTTCTCAGCACAAGGACAAACGTAAGATCAAAATTTCATGATCCAACCTCTTACAGGTTCAGATGCTGTGTTCCACTCCCCAAATAACAACTACAAGACTGTACAGTTGGACAATTGTGAAAGCAAATACAGCATAACTATTGGAAAGTACAGAGGAGCAAACATACATCAGACCCCCAAAATATTATAAATACATTCAGTGATGAGCATTGCAAAGTGGTGTAAAGGGCAACAGGATTGCACTTTACACCAAAAACACTACAGGGTACTTTTTTACTTGCAAAAACTGTTTACACTGTAGTGCGACAAACATAAGTAACTTTAACTTGCAGCCACAATAGCCATCACAAGCATCCATGAAAACAATACAATACAAATTTATTTATAAAGCACTTTAAAAAAAACACTGTTGACCAAAGTGCTGTACACGAATAAAAACAAATAAAATACAGAAATAACTTTGCCAGTTCTAGCAAGCAAAAGTAATAAAACATCAATATAATAAAACTAATAAAAATAGATAAAATAATAAAATAGAAAATATATAACTAAAAATATAAAAAACAACTTCTCAATCTGAGTTAAACGCCAAGGAGAAATAATGTGTTTTAAAGGAAGATTTAAAAACAGCAAGTGAGTCAGCCTGTCTGATTTGCACAGGCTGCTTATTCCACAGTTTGGGGGCAGCGACTGAAAACGCTCACTTACTTCTCAACTTCCTCTTTGGCTTCGGGACAACCAACAGTAACAGATCTGCCGACTTTAGTGAGCGTGAGGGAGCGTACCTTTTAATCAGGTCGGACAGATACTGAAGGGCAATACCATGCAAGCACTTGAAAGCAAATAAAATAACTTTAAAATCAATTCATAAACAAACAGTGATGCCAAAACAGGAGTGATATATTCTTGTTTCTTTGTATCAGTTAAAAGGCGTGCAGCAGCGTTTTGAACCAGCTGAAGTCGGCTGATTAAAGACTGGGTCAGCCTAACATAAAGACCATTACAGCAATCTAAACAAGTCGTAATAAAAGCATGAATTAAAATCTCAAGATGACGCCATGAAAGAAAAGGTTTAACTTTAGCCAATTGTCTCAAATTATAAAAACTAGACTTGATTGCAGATTCAGTTTGCATCAAGTTTAAAATCATTGTCTAGTCTCACATTCAGGTTTGTTGTTGTCTGAGTCAAATAATCTTATAAAGGACCCAGATCAGCTTGGACGTAAGAAACATTACTGGGCTTAAACAACAATACTATTTATAAAGGCTATTACTATCATATGATCTCTTCAGATTGGCATTGTGTAACTTTGCTACCCATCACTAGCATGTGCAGAGCCAGAATTGGAGCGTTCACCTTGATCTGCTGGTGATATGTGTGAATAAGCCACCAAAAGAGGTTTTCACTGAGCTGAATTGGCATTTATGTGTGAATTTAGAGGTGTCAGATTCCCAGGTAGATTATCAAAAGGTATGGCTGTGTCTTAACAAGTATCTCTTCATTGTACTAACAACAACCAATAACAACTGTATGAGGAAGGAATATATTTTACACTCAAATATAACATAACCTGCGACAGACTGGCGAACCTGTCCAGTGTGTACCCGCCTCTTGCCCATTGACAGCTGGAGATAGGTGCCAGCACCCCTCACGACCACAACGGGGATAAGGGTGTAGGAAAATGGATGGATATAACGTAACATCTTTTTTTTTACATCTCTCCTGTCCAAATAGATAACTCAGAATCGCATAAAAACATGGTTAAATTTGGAGTTGTATACCGAACCAGCAATGCTGTTCATGAGACTTTTGCTTCCTCTTTGCTCTCAAAACCTTAAAATCTTACCTCTCCTGTCATTGTGGAGGATATTTCCATCCATTTATAGCAACTCCAAGAGACAAGAATAGGGCAGCCCCCTGGAGGAGCCATAACATAGCTGCTTCACTCTTTCCATTTCTGCCTCAATTCACACCAACTGATTAAGAGGGTAGGAACAGATACAAGATTAGAAATTAATATGATATGTTACCATCATAAAAAACAATTTCAATACTATTAAATCCAAAAAGAATATAACTTCTAATTTGTCTCCCTTCCCGCAATTCACTTCAACTCATCTCAGTAAGAACTAAAATTGTCAAACTATCTTGCTTTGGGGTTGTTTATGTGTATTAGCTCTAATGATGCCTCCCAAAGTGCTTCATCTACCACTTCATTGTCTTTTCTCCTTTGATTGGGAAAGAAGGGGGATAGGAGATGCAATCAGAGCCATATTCTCCAATCCTCAAAAGGACCTTACAAATTAAGTGTTGATCACATGATGCTAGAGAAACAAACAACAGACCATAGTCAGCATTGATTTGAATTACAGGGACATATAATTCAGGTCAGAAGTTTACGTACACTTGTCATGGAGATGCTAGTAAAAGCTAAATTAATGCTAAATAAACTAACTGAATGCTAGGGTAATAAATCGATAAACTGAAAATCGATAGGACCGCAAAACTCACTATTCAAACGCCACCTCATATAGAAGCGTACGAGATGGATCTTTTATACCCCACAGCAGCAGTGCTACTGACAAATCAGTTTCTGTTTCCTGCTGACGTCACAAAAACTTTTGAACTAATAGTAATACTTATTCGAAATTCAATGCAAGACATTTGTTGTACCTTAGGAGGGTGCCACACTGACTTTTGTAGACACAAAAGCAGGATATCAACAAATGTGCAGTAATTTGTCAAAAACAATGACCAGGATATGTAGACAGCACTATAGGACAACCATGTTAACAGTTTATTAGCAAATAAAGTTGATCTGGGGGTGAGTAACCATTTAAATATCAACCATCTAGTTCCAGGGTAGTCCGCTCTAGTCCTCAACAGGATCCAGCATCCTGCTTGTCTTAGATGTTTCCCTGGTTCTACATACTTCAATCAAATGAATGGTTAAGCCCCTGGAAAACTTGATGACATACTAACTCAGTTGAAAGAATCATCCCCACAGGATGATGTTACTACCATCTTGCTTGACAGCTGGCACAGTTGTAATTTGATTTGATTCTTCTGCTCATTGTTCCCTAATAGCTAAACCTTTTTTGCTCTGACTTATCAGAACACAAGTCTTCTCTCCAGAATGTATTTGGCTTGTCTACACAAGCAGTTGCAAAGTTTTGTCAAGCTCAAGCTTGAGTGGTGATTCTTGGACCAGGTGCTTAGACTCTCTTTGCTGTGACTACTGACGGTAGTGTTGCAGAGTTATGATCAACTTGATGCTTCCCTGCTTGTTCTTGTTCATAAGCAATTCCCTTTTAATATGAGTGTAACAGGTTTACTCTAATTCTAGGGAACATTCATTCAGATGTTAGTATGTGTAAATGTATATATTTGAACCTGTATACATAAGCTTGACCTTGTCGGGGTTATTGTTAAAAGTAAATTCAAACTAGTGCACCGATTTTTAATGTTTTTTTTAAATCCTTCAAGGTGGATTTTGTGTCCTCAGTTAACCATTATGAAGGATCATGAAATCCCCAAATCAATGTGGCATTCACACAGAGGATGAGTGTAGATAAACCTCTGACTGTATACAAGCACGGAATCTAAATGCTCTGCAGGATAGCAGTGCTAAAAAAAATCATACATTAGAATATTAAAAGTGCATATTATAAAAAAAACATGCTTTTGCTGTTATGAGATGTTCTGAGATATGAGGAAGTTTCCCGTTACACAAAAAAAAGTTAGTTCAAGCGGAAAGGTGTGGAGAGTGGAGGGTGGAAAGAAGACATCTTCCAAGAACAAGGACTTTTGGTTGAGAAAAAATGTGGAAAAAAAGCTAACCAGGAGGATGCAGAGAGAGCGAAAGAAACAAATGCAGACTGATAGACACACACACACTTGTATACATACACAGGCAAAGACAGACAAAGGTCACACTGCCATCCCCGCCACCGGTGCTCAGACAAACTGCTAGTAAAATGCTCTATTTCCCATCCAAATTAAACTGTCAGTTAATATTAATGTGAAAGTGAAGACTGTCAGCCACGGTAGATGCAGACACACAAACACATGCACAAACCGCGTTTACGGCCAAACACACAGACACAAATGCAGAATTTAGATTCTCGTCGGGTCAATTACTAGCAGCCGAATGTGGCGTGCACGCAGGTCACAGAGAGGTCTGTGCGAATCAGGGTGTGTTGTGTTTTGTGTGTTTGTGCGTAGCTTTGATCAAGCCCAGTGACACATCTTCTCCCATCAGTCGCATGAAGGTTATTTCTGAATGAAGATGCAATTGTGGCACTCTATTTGATATAAAAACGCATCACAAAAAAGTGCGCGAGTATTTGGGGCTATTTGTGTGTTTTAAGTAAGTGTGTTTGATAAAGTTCTCTTTAAATAGGCCTTTATAAGAGATAACGATTTGCAGATGGATTATGCTTTGCTTTAATTTATGTGGAGTTGTTTCTTTAAGCATGATTTTTGGGTGTGTTATTCTGTGCAGAGTTGTGTAGCTGTTGATCCCATGCAATTCCTGTTACGTTGGTCTTGGTGTATCTTGTTGGACCAAATGGGAATGCAGAATAAGGGAGGTAGGGAATAATCCTCACGTATCTCTTTCTTCAGCCGACCGGAACATAGCTTTCGTGGCTTGCTGTGGTGCACTCACAAACAAATGCACACAAACAGAATACCCAGTCAACCATAAAATCGTAATGTCAGACCTGTTAATGCCTTCAGATAGCTGCAACTGTAGCCCTGGATGCTCTTACCCCCATAACCACAAAAGCACACACACGTAAATGGTATAAACAGAGATGTATCTCTCTCTTTTGACATACTACTCTGCTCCGTGGAGGATCCTACAATTTTGGCTCTTCTCACTAATATAAGATTCTGAAATTATGAATTCCCTTACCCTGGTATTCATGAAGATCACAGGAGGATAGATTTAGTGAATGCGAAGCTAAAAAGCTTTTCCATTCACAGACCTTTTCTCACTTAGCTTTCCATTATGAGGAAATCCTAATTCTAGTTATGTAAATGAAACCTCGGAAAAATTACTGAGGTGCATCAATCACTGCATTTAAATTGGGGCAAAACTTTTTCTCTATAAAAATATTACTAATTATTCTCCTAAAACGGACATCTTTGTCTTCTGCCATTTTTTTGAGTCCTTAAACAAGACATATTATTAAAATGTTATTCAGAGACACCATTAAATCAAGAAGATTCTGTCTGAATGCGGCACACTTTTCACTTCCTTAGTCACATTAACACTGTGTTACTCTGTTGACCCACTGCAACATGGCTGTCCCAGCTGTCCGCTTGGTTGGCAAAACACAATCGTTGCAATTTTAAAGTGAAGCAGTAAAGTGATGTTGTTTTGCATGTAGGTACACACTTAGATTCATTAAAAAGTCCAGGAACTCATTTTGAAATATTTCCTAAAGAATAAATGCCAAAACTACAATGATAGAGAGCCATTTTGGATACAAACTGGATTTTGCAAGTATGGGAACCTTTAGATTACAGTCGTGTGTGTCATCTAATCCTTGCCTGCAAGCTGAATTCTCGCGGTATTTTTGCTTTCATAAACATACACGAATCCATCGTGTCCCGCTCCTGATTCAACAATTAGGGACCAAATCAAAAACAGTTTGGACCAATCCCATTGCAGTATTATGGTTTAAGGTGAGACATACAGCTATGACGAAAACAAGAGCTGCCAAGCCCACAGCCGAACCCAAATAAACATGGCAGCACAGGAAGATGCACGTGTAGCTGCTGCTATCACATCTGTGTTGTTAGAATCCATTATTTCTTCTTTGAAAGGAGAACAGCAAGAACTGTCATGACCAGTGTCCTTGTTTTTGTTTCTGCCGCTTACATTTTTAATTTGATACCCCGATTGACTAAAACCAACATTTGGTAGGCAGGCGCTAGGTGTTGCTTCCTCCAATCAGCTAAGAAAGTTCTGCTGAATGTCCCTCCTTTCTATAAAAGTATTTTATAGGAGCAGTCCCAGGTTGATGTGCAGAACTCAATCTGGCTTCCCAGGTTAGTGTGATGCTCGCTGTACCTTCATTTTGAACTTACTTACTGCAATACTAAGTATAGCAGTGTTAAACAGAGAGAAAAATTAAAGTTTAACAAGGTTGAACAACCATATTTCCACAGTGAATTTACTTAAATTTTGAAAACTATTGAAAAGATCTGGTTGAAATTTAAATTTACATGAACGAGGGAATACATGTGAAGAAAAAAACATTTTTAAAAGAGCTATCTGGTTTTCTTTGTTATATCATTACTCATTGTAAGCAGAGTCAAACCCTGATCATTATTCCACATATGTTGTCTTCGAAAATATACAACATATAAACAATTTGCATTACTTCTTATCACTACTTTATTGCACACATACACACAGGAAAATGCTGCAATAGTCATCAGATAAATACCTTGGAAAACATTTATTTTTTTAACTAATTAAACTGGCTCCACACAATGTATACTGGTTAAGTCATACTTTGTTTGCATGTGTGTGTGAGGGAGCTGGCAATAGGCACATGTATTTATTACAATGTTTGTGACTAATGAGCAAATTTACCCCCAAGCCTGTAATTACTCTGTAATGTTGATCTGTTTGAGTTTATCAGGCCCTATGCACCTAATTATAAGACTATAAGCATGAACTCTTGCTTCTGGATGCTGCCATGTTTGCTTTGGTGTGCTTTTCCATCAATCTTTACATCTGCCGCAAGCCCTGTGAGCATGACAGGGCCAGGCTCAGCGCCACAGAGAATAACCCTGTCAGTTTCCATGTCTCGGCGTCCTCCCCTGGCGGCGTCACTCTTCTCCCTCCCTGCACAGATCAAAGAACTGACACATGCCCCTATGTTGTCTCTCCCCTTCTCCCTTCTATCTCCGACTTGCACTCTTTTTCAATCTTAACCCTCTCCCTCTGTCACTCACCATCTCTTCCTGTCCTTACATCCAGGTTTCTTCCCGACTACATCAGTGGGGATTTTGATTCCATTACAGCAGAGGTTAAAGCTTTCTATGCAGACAAGGTGAGTGGATCAAAACTTCCACACACAGTTGGACACTCAGAAGCACACAGCCATACAGCAGGACTGAGATACAAAGTTCTCCTAATATCCTGCCTGTTTAATTTCAGGGATACTTTGTGAAGTCTAAAACAACCACAGTACTGTTTTTTATTAACTTGAAATACAATGCATGCAACATGTTTTGGCACCCATGATAAAGATGTGCATAAAAATATTAAGATGACTTTATATTTTGTTGCAGTAGCTTAATCACTGAAAACTTTTAAGAAATCCTCATTTTAATTTGAGCACATTTTTAGTTTATAAAAATCACTAGTGGCACAATGGTTAGCAACCCTGCTGATAAGAGTTTGCACAACCCTTGTTTTGCCAGTTGGACAGCACTTAGTTTTCTTATACTTCATTTTAGAAGGTCAGACTATACAGAGAACAGGATCTTTCACCATTTGACTTTGCATAATCTTTTTAGATCTTCTAGGGTCTTCAGTCCTTTCTCGCCAAGCTAAGCTATGCCAACTTCATTCATAAAGCACTTAAACGCAGCAGGCATTTACCAAAGTGCTAAATGAAAGGAATGAATGATTAAAATAAATAAAAACATTCAAATTTAGAAGTAATAAGATTATTAAAAGTAGTAATATTTAATCCAAGTAAAAGTAGTAACATGAAATATAACAGAAAAATAAAAAAAAGGATTAATACTTCAGACCGGTTCAAAGACCAAAGAGAAGAGGTGGGCCTTAAAAGCAGATTTAAAAATGTCTATTGAAGAGGCTTTTCTAATTTGCAGCGGCAAAGCATTGCATAATTTGTCATAAAGACACAAATCACTGTTTTTAAGTAATCTTTGGAGAATATGCCCTTTATTTTCACCAGTTGCTAGATTTCACTACTGCCCTGATCAGTTTGAAATCACCATTCATTGTAAAACCACGGTTTGTAACAATAGGCTTTCTATAGTCTGCCAAACATCCCAAGTATATGCAAGAGGAAGACCCACCAGTAACATTAGGACTAAAAATCATCACCTAAGTCCTAGGTGACCTAAGGCCATTATTTTAAACTTTGAATGTAGCAGTAATCATCCTGCTTTAGGGGCACACAAACCTGAGTATCATCAGCAAAACAATGAAAAGCAGTCATAGGCTTTCTTCAAGAAATCAAGAATATTAATTTTCATTATGGAGTCATAATGACATTTTAGTGAGATGTCGACTCTCAAAGCACGTATGACACACAGACACAAATCCAAAACACCCATGGAAAACCGTACACTGAGCATTATGAGCAAATTTAAGGTCAAGTTGTACAACAGAGAACAACATATCAGGAGATGGAAGTGGGACAAACAGAGCATTTTTCCGAGTGGGTGGGATCTTGTCCAATACGTCTGGCCCGTTTCTAGACTCGTGCAGTATAAACCGTGTCAAGATCTTGTAGATGGCATCCCACAATCCCCTGTGCTGTCCTCACCACCCGCAGTAAATGCTTCCTCTCCTGTGGCTTGCAGCTCCCATACCACACTGTCACACTGAGACACAGGCAGTCAGCTGAGCACAAAGTCCAGTCTGTTTCAGTTTCTTGAGAGGAAGGGCAGTAGTTGGTCCTTCTGTGAATGCTCAGGAACCTGATGCTGCCCAGACACTTCACCACCTTCCCATGCATGCAGAGAGGAGCAGTCTTCCTGGACCTTCTGTGATCCATTATGACCTCCTTGATCTTACTGGCGTTCAGGATAAGGTTGTTCCTGGAGCACTACTACTATGTTAGTGTGTGATCCTTCTCTAGTCGGTCCCATCATTGTTAGATATGAGACCCACGACAGTATTGTCATCTGTACACGTCGCCATATTTGTGGGGTGGTGACTTCTTGTGCTTTCTCCAGCTCCTCTGACAGATAAGAGGACTTTGAGGGCTGAGATGGTCATTTCTGTATTGATTTGTACATAGGTTTTAGATCAATATCCTGTTGAAAGACACAATGGTGACCTGTTATTTTAAAGGTAGGCACCACCACATTGTAATTAAAATGTGCTGGTATTTCAAAGAGTTTGTGATGCCCTTGGCTCTAAGAAAATTCCTAGTATCCTCCATGATACTTAAAAGTCAACGTGAGTTGTGTTTTCAAATATTCTTTCTTTGTTTGACACCACATTCACCTTGAATGTTTGTTACTGAAAAGCTCAATTTTCTCTCATCTAACCAAAAGAATGTGAAGAACTCCACATATTTCTGTGTAATGGCAGAATCAAAAAGGCTTTTTTTTATAACCATGCTCCCCAAACAACTGGTTGGAAAGTAAATGGCATATAATGGTTTCTAAGAAGCCATTATGAACCCAGAATGAGACTAGTTGTAGAAGTTCTCTGTGAGTTTTAAAAAAAAATAGTTTCTACCTCCGATAACATCCACTTCTCTATGCATGGTGGAAAAATAAACATGGGTCCACTTCCAGGCTAGTGGCCAGTGATTAAAACAAACAGGCATATCACATTTATATCCCAGGAAAACATGAGGTCACGTAAACCTTAGTAGTTCTTAAAATCTTAAAACTAAGAGTAAAAATGGACCAATATCTGTACCACCAGTGGTTTTTGTTCTAAACATCCATCCATTTATAACACCATTGCTACACCAGGAACATATCATCAACCCATCACAGCAAAACATAGAGACACATAAAAAATTTGGCATACACAGACTCACATCCAAGAGCAATTTAGAGCGGCTAATTAACCTGACATGAATGTTTTTAGACTATGGGAAGAAGTCTGGTGTACCTGGAACGAGCGTGCAGAATCCATGCAAAAATAATCCAATCAGCGTTTGAATCCAGCGCCTTCTTGCTGTCGCTGCTCTCTGTGACTCTGTTTTAATTACTCATTAACATTAACAATTTCACATTTTTCAGGGTCAGATTATGGCCCTGTTAAAAAAGGGATAGATTTATCTTAATTTTCTCTTCGTAAATCTTACCAGAGGTGCCAACAAATGTATTCGTGCCAGTATAAGTTTATGGTGCTGATTACAGTGTAGCTGGCCTGGTGGCAGGACTTCAATCTAAGTAAATATGTCTGTTTTTGCCGGCGCAGCCAAGATCTTTCCCATTTCATTAGTGACTCGGCAATCTGTCATTTCATGCTACTTAACAAACATATGCCACTCACACTGAGTGTGCAGGGCAGTGTCTAGCATCTGTTATAATTAAGCAAAGTTTATTTGTGTTCTGATATCCCACAATAAGAAAAGAAGGTACCAGTATGATGCAGGTTTACTGTAAAATGTAAGAATACTTCACTTAACTGGAAATGTACACACATTCTTTATGATCTAATGTTTACGTATCACATTACCAGTATCGTAATATCACGAGTATTACAATGCAACAGAGGGAAATTGCTGCGCAGATAGTTAGTTGCCTTGTGGGATCATTGTAATTGGAGTTGGCCCGAAAAAGACCTACAGGAGCATTCTCCATCTTTTGTGGCCAACATAAGATGTTTTTATGAATTAAACATAACAGGAACAACAGAGCTTCAAGGGGTCTACGAGTTTCTACATCATAGTCTCCGCTGCCTTCTTCCCCCGTACTGTGGAGACAAAAAAGTATCCAAGGTTATAAAAGAAAATGCAAATCAATCTGTGAGGTGGTCTTTCCGTTGTTTTTAGCCAGCAGAATGTCAAACTGCAGGCTCGGTTCAATAAATAATTAATACAGGGGAAATCAGTCAAGCATGTATGCACATACACTTGCCTCGGAGAAAGAGAAATACAAAGCCTGTGTGGTCTTTGTGCTGTATCACTCTGTGCATTTCTGCAGCGGATCCAATACTTAAATATGCATGCACGTTCCCGCTTACACGCGCTCACCACCTGCACATCACAAGACTTTGGGATTCCTTCAGCTTTGTCACTCTTTTTTTCCCCCTCCTCTGTTGCTCTCTCTAATAGTAACCCTTTTTCACAAATATCACACAGGTTGTGTGAAAAAAAGAGCCATGCCTTTTTCTTTTTCCTTTCTTTTTTTTTTTTTTTTTTTACTTGACTGAGAGAACAGACTGTTACGGTAATGCTTTTGAAGCAGAACAATTGGAAAGTTTGAGGCGTTCCTTCAGAGATTTGCCGCAAACGGTGAATAATTCTGCATAAATGGAATAGAGAGAGAACAGAAAGACGTCCACGAGGGAGGGGGGGGAGACAATGAGAAAGCAGGGATGGGAAAATGATGGAGGGAGGAGGTGGAGTGAAGGGTGGATGGATGTGATCAAACAGAGCACAGCGAGCGAGTTTTGTGTGAACTCGCTGTTGCCGTATGTGTGCCAGTGATATGAGGAAGACGGCGCATTTCAGAAGCAAAGTGACTCTGTGGAGAGAAGAAGAGATGGAATGGGGAAAAAGCCAGAGCATGGTTGTTTACCTAGATGTTGAGTTTAAGGCCACTGACTGGAACCTCTACATTATTCAACAACACAACCCGTGGGAAGCTAGACAGCACTAAAACACTGATTTATACCTCTCTCCGTGTCTGCATCCCTTTCTGTTTTTTTTTTTTTCTTTTGTTGTGCTTTTCCTTATCTCTCCCTGGGTTTTTGCTTCCCTATCTTTGTTGTGGTACAAATATTGAATCATGTTTTGTTGCTCTCGTGTGTGTTTTAATTTGTCATTGTGTCTCTAGGGGTGCAGGCTGATGGAAACAGCTGACCAGGATCTAACAGACTACACCAAATGCCTTGCAATAATGCTGGAAGAGATACGGACGCAAAAGTTGCAGGTAAACAACGCTCCGCTCATACTCAGACGTACTTTTCATTCTGCTTTAACATTCACATAGCAACAGTTGTTTTGTTTTTTTAAGTAATTCCTCACATTTTTCATTTGATGTGAGGATTCCCTTTACTTAGTTGTTGTTAAATTTGTACAGTTGTGTTCAAAATAGTAGCTCCGTTTTTTTTTGTTTTTTTTAACCAAAGTGAGTAAAGCTCAATAATGTTTAGAATTGCTCTCTTTCGCATATACACCAATGCATTGGGAACGTATTCTATTGCAAAGCAAAACGTGTAGAAACAAATGTTGAAATTTGCACTCACTACTAAAAATAGGGAATATTAAGCTAAAAAAAATGGAAGATGTGCCTTTGTTTTACAAATTTACTACATAAACCAAAACATTTTGCTTTCCTATGAAACACTGATTTAATATTTATTTGTTTAACCTCTCTTTTGGAGAACTGCAACAATTCTGAATTGTATAAAGTCAATCAACATCAGGAGTAAATTTCACAATTTCTCTGTGTTTCTTTGTTTAGCCTCATAATCAGTGTTTATGATGTCTGTACTCAAATTTTGTATTGTATAGAGGTCCTGGGATTGGGCTGGAACCAAGATGCTCTCTACTTGCCGTGTTGTGTTTGGGGTTGTTGTTTTCTTGAAACATTCTGTTCAATTGTATTGTAAGACAACATGAACTCCTTAATTATGTTTGATGCATTCATACTGATCCATGATCCCTGGTTTTCAATAAATAAGCCCAACACCATAATATGAGAACTACTCCCCATAGCATGCTGCCTAATGAGCCATGCTTCACTGTCTGCTGAGTCTTCCGTGGCTTTCATTGAGTGTTTGTGGGTCTTCTGATAAACTGTCTGCAGCCTCTAGTCCCAAAGAGAACCATATTGGTTTCACCAATCCATAACATGTTTGCTTTTTCTCTTTTGGACAGTCAATGTGGTTTTGTTGGGGGTTTTTTTTGACTGTTTTTTTTTTTTTCTTCAAAAATGGGACCTTGCGGTGGCTTCATGCCAATGGTCTGGCTTCAAATAGACATTTTCTAATTAATACAATAGCTGCACTTTTTCTGAAGCTGATCATTGGCTGAGATTTTACCATATTAGTTCATCTTTAATCCATTCGAATGGTAGTTTTCTATTCTCTTCCATGTCTTTCAGGACTTGCTTTTATATTTTAATGCATTTGAGATGATTAAAGCTGTGCAGCATATCCGTGTACCCTCTGCAATTAACCTTCTTCTGAACAATGTCTGGAGCAACCTATTTTACACCGATTTTTAGAGGAATGGTACTATAACATTTGCTGCCTTCATCCATAAAAAAGGGTCACGCGATTGACATCTGCTTTTCTACAGAATAAATTACCTCACTAATAGTTGTCTGCTGTTGGTTTTCTATTACTCCCCTACATCTACTAGAATGTTTGACCATGTAGTGGAAATTATTCTTGTGACTTAATATTAGGTTAAAATGTGCATTTGTCAACACATTCCTTTGCAAAACAGAAGGCCACTGCATGTCACATTTGACAGGACGTTTTTACTTAATTTTGCTAGTTTCCCCCTGAAATTTCTTAATTCCAGGTATAGAGTATCCTACCCCTTTGAGTTCACTTTGCGTCACAAGACTTGGGCCACTTTTATTCAAACTGGTGTGAGGGTACAACACTCCATGTCGAGCTGGGGTAGATGATACAATGTCAAGAATCCCTCTTCAGTTTGAAAAGGAAACTTTTTTTTTGGATCAAAGCAATCACATATCACAACAAGATGTCGCATATCAAAAGTATCTGTTATTTTTTTCTCCAGGAGGCTACAAGCATTAATAAAATGACTGGATAGTTGGCAGAATTCTAAAACTTGTCCAGTGTCACCATCGACAACGCTGGAATGCTAAGCTGCTCAACTTATTTCTATTTTTCTTGGGCTTGTAAACCAAACAGTTAATGCAGAAACACAACAGGAAAACAGGATGTAGCCTATATTTACTAAATATTATCCACAGACTCCCTCCTATGATGTCACCCTTTTCCTGGTCAGCCAGTATGGAATGACATTCGATCATTTTAATTGATAAAGCATATTCATTATTTATATACATCTGGTGTGACCTTTAATATCTGTGTGCCCTGAACAGTGTTGTATAAAGTACTGAAATATAAGAGTCAAGTAAAAGTATAAGTACCTCTCCAAAATATGACTTTGGTAAAAGTCCAAGTCACTGACTGAAATGTTACTTAAGTGAAAGTCTTAAAGTATCTGAAATGTCTTGTACTTAAGTCTGAAAATTACTGTAAAAATAGATGTACTCAAGTAATGTAATAAAAAGTATAAGTAAAAAGTAAAACAAAGCAAATGCAGTTTGAATTACATTTTTTAGATGTTGGTAAACTTTGAAAATTAAATTCCCTTAAAATAATATAAACAACCAAGTGCAGGAGAAAATATTAGACAGAAAATACAACCTTTTAGTAAGCTTTCAATTTTCCTTCTTTAAAATTATACACAAACCAAGTGCAGGCAAAGGGGGTGTATACTAAGAACATGGTTAAGTGATAAACCAGGTCTAGTTAACCTACAGGAAGTGGTAAACCTGCTAATAGATACAGCTGCAGGTATCATTTAGTTAAGAAAATTAGGACTCTCTGCTGTTAGATGCTTTACCTATACCACAAGCTTAATTTAACCTGGTTTACCACTGAACAAGCTTCTTATCCTGTTGGTGGTGACGAACAAGACCAGGCAAGTCCCAACTTTGTCGCAGTCAATCAGAAGGTGGGGTCAAAACACTTGCGTGCGAGTCTCTCTCTCTCTCCTTTTGTAACGAGTAACTAAACCAAACATTGAAAATGTATTGGAGTAAAAGTATGCAATTAGGGTCAGAAATATAGTGAAGTAAAAGTAAAAGTTATCAAAAAATGTTATACTCGAGAAAAGTATAAAGACCTCCAAAATATACTTAAGTACAGTAGTGAAGTATTTTTACTTCATTACTATACAACACTGGCCCTGAACACATCCTAACCACAAACATAATATCTGCCAACTCTGGGATGGGATGATATAGCCATGTAGGGAATGTTTGCTGACCTGCTGCAGTCATGCTGCTCTGTGCTGTCTCCAGCCTGGCTCACTGTAATCACGCTGACCTCTGCCCATCCAGTAAAAGACTGCGGTGCGGTCCTGCAGTTAAAAAAAACAGCGGTTAAAAACTCAACTTTTGCCACCTGCGGCCTTAAAAAACACAACTACCATGTCACCTGCGGCCGTGAGAGTGGCTTCGCCCCCGCGCGTCACCTCGGCTGCGTTTTCATCATTGGGTAGAGGAAAAAAAGCAGTTCGACCAACAACTGGTTCCGAACCTCCCTATCGCCACCCCGTCTTGAGCACACAGCCTGTCAGCCTCTCTGTGCAGTGTGCAGGGCTGCAGCATCTTCTCACAGCAAGCAGGGCGGCTGCAGCAGCAAGGGGCGGCAATTTGCCAATTCCTCACACCGTGATATAATAGATAATGGAAAACCGCTTTTGGGGCACAGATTATTTTAAATTATTTTTTAAGTGCTCGTGCAGCCCCAGATGTGTCATGGCAACCCGGTTTGCCCGTGCCAAAAAACGCTACTGCAGACGCTTAACTTTTTTTGAAGGTTGTTTTGCAGCACTTCTTGCCTTATACATAACGCTCAGACAGTTGAGAGACAGGAAACAGGGAGGCACACAGCAAAGGCCCTGAGGCTGGGATTTGAACCCCGAATGGCCACAGTGAGAACAAACTGCCTCTCCACATGCCGCGCACAGTCACACTTCTTTTTCTGTTCTCATTCAAATTTTAAATTAAATTAGACAAATCTGTTTCTCTTGTGCTTCAATTAGCATTGCTAACAGATTTTTAATGGGATATTTTTTTTTATTACTTTACACAAATTCAGAAATTAACATAGAGAAAGATTTATATTCTATTTAACAAATTAGGCAAGAGTGCAAATTGATTTCACAGCTTTGTATGCTTATGCTAGGCTAATTCACATCATCTGAGTTAATCGAAGGCAAACCTGTGAATGTAATTTAAGACACTTAAAAACACGCTACATCCTTGTGTCAAATCATGGGAAAATGTAACAAAATCAGCCAAGATATCTGGAAGACAATGGACCATGGTTTGTCCTTGCCTAAAATTGAATTGCCTTAAAGATCAAATGAAGGAAAAAGAAACCTAAAAAACTGTACATTTTGCTTTAAAGCAATGCTTTAATCAAGATTCTACTACAAATATTGCACAACTACCATACAAAACCCTGAAACCTGTGACATTCCACCTCCTAAACAGATCTTTGAAGCAGAGCTGAAAATCAAAATGCTTGTTACACTGGTACACGGCTGATGCTATGCAACATCATTGTGGCCAAACAATTCTGGCTGCTAGCACGTCTTGTGTCTGACACCGTGTCTGATTTCAGTGCATAACTAAATGTAAACTCGATCCAGCTGTAGCAATTTGAACCAGTCGTACACAGTGGAGAATCTGCTGCTCAGTGAGAAAGCTCTGATGACAGAAATGACAATTAAAGAGTCCCGTACTGGAATGTTAAGAGGATAGAAAATGCAACATGGAGCGTCTCTTCACATATTCACACAAGTACTATTTTTCTGCGACTAAAGTGCAATATCTTCGTTATTTTATAAAAAAATCTTATGCCATTGGTCTTCTATTACTATAGCGTTTCATTTTAGCAGCGGTGCAACTCTCAAAATCGTGCTATCATGGTGATTCAGGAGGGAGATGACCAGCTACAGATGGCGGTGTGCCCCCATGTCGAGCTGTTAGTAATGTCGACTGGTTGAACGGAGTTGTGCAGACATGAACGGCTGCCTCTTTAATAGTTGTCCTATAAACTGTTCAACAATGACTACTTTAACAAGGACAGCTGCAGTATGTCTTTGAGACACGCTCGTGAACCCGCACACCAAAACACGCGACTGTCCACAGAAGCATGTTGTCAACATCTCCGAAGCATATAAACTATACTTTATCTGTGGTACTGATAACATTCTGCACATTTTTTGCTACCATCTGTAGCATATTGATAATACCCAAAAACTTTAGCACAATAAAAAAAACAGTGCAGTTTTTATCCTTCTCAACAGTATTGGTAGTTTCATGAAATTGAAAATTTGCATGTTATCTAAGCCATAACAAGGCTTTTTTGGGCAATAATATAAAGCTCGGAACTCCACACTACTCCAGACATTTGACTTGAGAAAGCTCTCTGGATGGGAAGCGAAATGTCTTCAAACTTCGGAAAAAGGTCCAGTTGTTTTGTTTTTTAACTCTTCTTTTGGAGTAGTTTCATGAAGTTTTGATTGCAATGATCAGTGATTCAAATGAATTTATGGGTGCAAATGAGCCGCAATGCAATGCATGGATGTTCATTCTATCAAAAGCCCAGTGGTTTCAGCAGGTGTCACGCCCAAATACGTTGGCCACAAATGGTAAATGGTAAAATGGTAAATGGCTCGTGCTTGTATAGCGCTTTATTAAGTCCTACAACCCCAAACACTTCACACTACATCCATTCATGCACACATTCACCCCCTGACGGTGGTGAGTTATGTTAGTAGCCACAGCTGCCCTAGCAGACTGACAGAAGTGAGGCTTGCCATACATCGGTGCCACTGGGCCTTCTGACCACCGCCAGCAGGCAATTCGAGTGAAGTGTCTTGCCCAAGGACACAACGACTGAGATGGTCGGAGTGGGGGATTGTGCTGGCAACCTGCAAGTTGCAGGATGTCGGCCACACATGATGTAATGTTTTCAGCAGGCTTATAATTCTAAGTACGTTATGAAGTAAAACCTTGATTTTACTTCTCTGTCTGATGGTGCGGATGGGGGGAGAAGGAGAAGTTTGGCCTGAGGCGTAGAATGGAGAGGCAGGATGGTGGCAGGCCGTGCCATGTATTCGCCAGTGTAGAATTGTCACAATAACTTGACTAAATCCCTTTTGAAGATTAAAACACTTTTGAGAGGAATTAATAGCATAGAGGGTGATTCTTGTTATTAAATGTTGGGAAAAAAAATGTGCGCCAGCAGCAAGGATTTTTTCTAATGCAGGGCAAAGGAGCAGGTGCTTGAACACTGGCAGTCTATCGCCCTGCGTATTATAATTAATAATACATTAAATATTACTATAATCATAGTTATTGTTCTAAATAAAAAGCAACCCACATATTTGTTCCATTTTTTTAGCGCATTCTGTTGGCTCATGATGCAGAAAGTCCCGTCATGGCCGCTGCAGAGGGTCCGGTCTTGTGCAAAATTCTGTGGCCTCATCGTTGCACGGCATAATTTCATTGTTGACACAGCAAAATATTACATAAAAGCATTTAGTCATCTTTTAGCTACCGCCTTTTGGGTACAAAGCCATTGGCTCTTCAAGGAGGCAGGACTCTTCATAATAGTCTGAGCAGAGCCTGCTGTGCATTGTCGGTTTTCAGTCCTTCTTCCATGTAGCATCCAACCAAATTTTCTGCCATTGCAGATGGCGGAAAATTTGGCAAAGCTGAAAAAGTTTGCATTTGACCCTGTCACATTTGTCCATCCAAAAGGCACGCAATATCCCATTTTAAAATCCTTATTATTCACAAAAATTATTATCAAAAGCTGTTTCAACAAACAAAACAAGCTCAGACGACGTTCTTCCGTCCAATGATGGTGGTTTTGTTTGACCACAATGACGTGCCACATGGCTCAGCCTCTTCAAGTGTCCTGGGGCAAATTCAGACTCTGGTTTTAATGCACATTGTAGAAAGCAGCATATTTTGTTCCTTTTTAGTAATGTATTAAAAAACTTTGATGCATATCCATAGTGTAAATATCATATACTATAAAAAAAATTACATTTATTTTACAAACTAATACAGCCTTCATATCACCTTTTAAATTGTTCATCTGTACACACAAAAACACCAAGGGAATGACCAGCTATTATACTATAGATTTATTTTTTTTGTCCCAGAGATAAATGTGTATCAACCTCTGAACAAAAGCAAAAGGTATTGGATAAACGTTAGAAGGGAAGTTGAATATTCACTGCAGTTGCTTCTCACCAGTAAATCAATGCCAATGGAAAATGTTTATATGTTACATTGACGTACTTATTGTTACAATACCGAAACATGGATCCTTAGTTAAAACAAGCAGGTTATGCTGTCCCTCTGTCTTTCTGAATGCCCTACAGTGTGGCTTCTGGTACTCAGGTGCTGGAGAAGAGATGTTCAGAGGTCAGTAGTGTCTGCCTATGTTTTACCAATGGCAAATCCCTGCTGGGATGTGTGGGTGTATCGGTAACAAGAAAACTCTTCAGGAAAAAAATATTACAGCTCACTCAACATTTCCTGGAGAAATAAAGTTTTGAGAAATGCCATTAAAATAACATTAGACACCTACATATAAACTCCAAAGGAGCATTTAACTGTATTAAAATGCAATACTTTCTGAGGTTTTTGCTTATACTGGAAGAAGCAGCAAGCCAGAGCAGAGCTTTATGTCCAACACACACAGTCATCAGGCTTTTTATTATGATGTTATATTGATGTGTTTTGCTCTGTGCTTTTCTTCTCTCTACTTTTTTACCCTCTTTTTTGTTCATTATACATCTTTTTCCTGTCTCTCGTATCGGGGTAAGCAGCATGTTGAGTGTTGGCCCAATCACTGCAGAGTGTCCCAATCACTTCACATTTTTAAGCTAATGAAAGACCATGGCACACGCAAACATGCACTTCATCTCATGTACACACGTAACGCTGCATCCTTTTACATTGTTTTTGTCTGGGTTTGTCCTTCCCTCTGAATCTTTTTAGTTTTTTTTCTTAGCTTGACTAATATTTAATCAGCTTTTGTACTGGTGCTGGATGTGTTCTTAGTCTGCCTGTTTGCAAAAGATAGGAAGCTGGCAAAATGTTTTTTTTTTTTTTAACCATTTGCTGCTAAGGGCTCTTATTTTGTCACAGATTTTCCTCCTTACCCTCTATTACTCATACTTGCACTCCGGCTCTCTTTAGTACCCAAAATAGGACTAGAAAAGCTAAACTTTTCTAAGAATTTAATACAATGCTTTGTCATATTCCCTTTCTGTTCACCTTTGCAAATTTCAATCCACTTAGCCTTTGTAAAAGAATGAAATGCGTCAGTAAAATAATAGGACTGTAAAATCCCCTGGAATCGTGTCAGAGGATTATAGTGGATTTTTGGTGCTTTTTCATTGGAATGTGCGCACCTTGGCTGCAGGTACTTATCTCTTGAATAGCGTGCATGTGTTTTGGAAATGGCTGTTTTTGTGTCTGTGCTTACAGCTAGGCAGCGGCCCTCGTTTTAATTTTCTGCTCTGCTATGATCTGTTCATCATTTTCTGATGTGTATCGGCGTTGATCTCACCGGCCTCTTTCTGCTCGCTATGGTTCCTCCAACCAAGCAATGTCTTGAGAAAAGACGGTTCTGTGCAGCCTGCTTCTCGAAATGATCTTCGTTCTGTCAGAAGAGTTTTCTTGGCCTGGTTTTTGGTTATTTTTTAGTAAGCAAAAGCAAAAGGAGAAACTAAGAAAAACTCGTACTGTTACACTGTTCCTTATGTTGCCCCAAAAAAAAAAAAAAAAAACATTGATGTGAAGATAGAGCTGATTGTTTCGTGAAGGTTTAAGCATAATGCACAATGTGTATCTGTCTTGTAATTTTTCACTGTCAACTTCTGTCACTCTTCACTCATCTCATCATGAGATGCTAGGTTTTTAGGTTTTCACTCCGAGCTGTGAATGTTTAGCAACAGTATATCTACTTTAGATGTGGCTAAAATTAAACTGTAAACACCATTTCCTCCTGTTGAACTGACACTTTTCTTTGTTTTGGAGTTTCGGGGTTTGTAATTTGCTGTGAGCTTTTCAGGATCTGAATTAGGGCTAAAATAAGGAAACCATGATGTGCATCAGTTGTGATAGATCCACATTTTTCCTGCCAATGTTCTTCCCATGTCATTATCATGGCTTCAAAAAAAAAAAAAAAAAAACTTTGGTTATATTTGAGCTTAGTTTTATGGTGATTTATCCTGCTGGAAGTACCCAGAATATCTGCACACTGTTCTCATAAAGGGGTAGACCTGGTCTGTAACTATACTCAGATAGGTTAAAATGATGCAAAGTTTGTACAAAACTCTTAATACAGATAGAACATCATAATAGAATTTCAATACAATTTTTATTCATTTCAATAGGCAGTTTGTATCTTGAAAATTTGTATTTTCCATTGAAAATATTGGAATTTAAAACTAATTGCTCAAACCCATCACCAGCATTCCAACTAATCATGCACAGCAATCCAAAATCACAGACATTTGCAGCATGACAGATAATAAGCACAGTTTTTCTGGGGCTCTCACCTGGTTGAAATGATCGAGATGGTTGATGGTTTTCAAGAAAAACATCATGGTGTGTTCTCCATCCTAGAGCATTCTACACCGGGACCCCAACCAAACGCAACAACCACAAATGTCGACATTACTGGAAGCCCATAAGGCACCTGCCTAAGTGTGCCGGAAGTACTATCTAGCTTTTACTAAGGAAAGGCAAGGCAAGTTTATTTATATAGCACTTTTCAGTAGCAAGACAATCCAAAGTGTGTCACATTAAGTAGGCTTGAAATTGAGAAGAGGTCAGTTCATAAAAAGTTGCTTCCTCCTTCAAAATGTTAAGTTGTACAAAGTTATGTTGATCAAGACAGATTTGTTTGGATTTTGCTGCGCACAGAAACATTGCACTTTTTCAAACATTGCAAGCACCAATTTGATAGGCTTGGAAGTCAGCACCTCTGCTATTAGCTGCTTTATATACCAGGTAGGAGACTAAGTGAAAATAACACAGGAAAAAGAGAGCACATGTAGCAGCGGCAGGTTGAGCCTATACCTGCACAACAAAGCTAGGGCATATTAATGACATCCTATACATTCCTATTTAAAGAAAAAAATCTTAATTGGGACATGCATAGCCATTCGTTTTTGGAAAAAAAAAATATTCGGATGCCTTTGTTTTTAGCAGCTTTACTTTACCAAGGGACCCAAAGAGTGAAAAGAAAATATCTCTCACAACATCACACTACCACCATTTCTCTTAAGCCATTACTGTCATCTGAAATCACAACTCAACAGACCAGACACAATTGTTCATGTGGTTATTGCTCAATTTTCATGGTCCTTTGTAAATTGTAGCCTTCTTAGCTGACAGGAGTGGCACCTGGTGTGGTCTTCTGCTTATGTAGCCCACCTTCTTCCAGGTTAGATGTGCTGTGCATTCAGAGATGAAACTCCACATACTTTGGGGGTAATGAGTGACTGTTGGAGCCACTATTGTATTTCTGTCATCTAAGACTAGTCTGCCCATTCTCCTTCATGTTTTGACAACATTTAGGGATTGTGTACACAAATCTGCAGTCCAGTGGATATTTTCTCTGTATTATGTATTAAGATCCCAGTAGATCAGCAGTTTGTGAAATAGTCAGACCACTCCATCTGTCCTTAACCACCATGCCACGTTCAAAGTCACTCAAATCCCCTACCTTCCCCATTCTGGTGCCAAGTTTTAACTTCAACAAGCTACATCTAGATGCCTAAATGCAGCTATGTGATTGGCTGATGTGCTAATGTGTTAAAAGGCAACTGAGCAGGTGTAGCTAATGAAAGGCTAATTAATGTATTTGCAATATGTTGTGCAGCCCTAATCTCAATCTCTACTATGAATGTATGATTTGGGGTTCAGATGCAGACACCACATTGCAAGTTTAGAAAGCAACCTCACACAGCAACACCTTTCTGATCTTAGTTCTGAGAAAATCACACAACTACAAGCTCTGCTTTGGAGAGCCTTTTGTCATTTACATCACCCAGGTCTATCATGGGACCACATGTGATTGTAAATGTGCAGCTGTAACTGCAAGCTCAAAGAGAAATGGTGTATAACTCTGCAGCTCTGACCGGAGCGAGTGTCTGTTAGTTCCTATACCCCATTCTATCAGGCAGAACTACCTTAAGCAATTTTGTTAATTGCCATACTCAACATGTTATGTATTCACCAGAGGGTACTGGTCAGTTTATTGCTAACATCCGATAGGGTCACTACATCACATTGTCTTGTCCTTCCTTTTAATCTCAGAGTTATTTGTGCCTACATCCCAAGGTATAACTAGAGGCATAACGTGTGGGTTATGGTGGGCTTTAACTTTCCTTACCAGGTGGACAGCTTGCAGCTGATGGCAAAGAGCATCAAACTTGTCGATCACGTACTGAAAGTGTGGTCTCAAATGTGCTAGTTTAGTCTGCACAGGGGCTTTGTTTGTATTTAGCAAAGGAGTGTAAAAAAATCCCGCATAATCGTATGGTCGAGAATGGAAATATTGTGTGATGTGCTTGGACGAAGCTCTATGTGGATGTTAGTACAGTTAGCTCTATGGTATTTTGTAATTTTCATCAAACCACAGTGATGGATTTGACAGCCAGATTAGCATTTTCTTGAAACCTTCTATCTATGTCTGTGTATCTCCATCACAGAGGGGAGTTTGTTTACCAAGCCTTGTTGTTTACAGTCAAGGCGGTGCTTTTCATCATGCGGGGGTGTCAACCAGATGTTGAAATAACCTCCGTCTCAGCGCTCTGTTTAGTTTTAACGCAATCTCCTAAGGGGGGAAGTAACTTGTGACACAGTTAGTCCAGTTATTTATTTATTTAAGTTTGATCTAAGCTTGTTTTTCCACTGATGAAACTCTGTTAGTAAGGCTAAATGATCAAATTGACAAACAGAAATTTTGGAGTTCATTGTGTAGTAATTTGAAACAGGTTAACACACGCATGCTGAAAGAAAAAAGAAACAGAACAAAGGTCATTATAACGAATTACTAATGTTGCTGCGAGGCCTTATGTTAAAGAAAAAATACAAGAATATTCCAAGGACACTGATGTTTTTTTTTTTCTTCAAATGAACCAGGAAACATTTTCCTCATATGCGATACATTAACCAAATTGAACCAGATCAATCTTTACCTCTCCGTGTCCATATGTTTATAGTAACTGAGGTAATAAAGTCTGTTGCCAGTGATTATAAGCAGCGTTATTTAAACCCACCGACATCTTCAATACCAAATTCTCTTTACTATTGAAATGGGAGAGCCATCAAGCCAAGATCTAACGTGTTTTCCAAGACCTGGAGAAAAAAGGTTGTGGATGTCTCGGAGTTTGGTTAAGGATATAAAAAGATCAAGCGCAGACAGTCTGCCTGAAAAAGAAGTCTCAGAGAGCCTTTAACTTTCATCTCACTGTCTGCAGGTATCGCTTGCAGGTTTTTGTGTCAAAGTGCACGTATCTAAGAGCAGAATGCACGGATTTATTCAGATATACCAGATACATACTAGCGAATAGTTTTTTTTTTTTTTTTTGCTTGTTTAAAACGTGGAGCAAAACAGCAGCTTATAATCGGGCTAAGTTGGAAACGCCTTCACTGGTGGGACCAATCAAAGGGGGAAATGTTTGGCCATAGAAAAAAACAAAGATGTCTATGAAGACAGCTTTTACTGAGAGGAAGTATAAATCAAGTGCTAGTTACATAGATGGAGGCAATGTTTTATTCCTTATTTCTTTAGACCAGGGGTCAGCAACCTTTTTGAAACTGAGAGCTACTTCATTGGTACTGTGTCATACGAAGGGCTACCTGTACTTACCTTTGAACTAGAAGAATTAGATCTCACCTTAACGTTATGTAATATATACATGTTTTATAGCTTTTGTTATTTTTAAATCTATGTAAATACAAGTATGATTAAAAAGGAAGAGAACTGAATAAAATAACATTTTAGATGCAGCTGACTGGAGGGTTGTGTTATTTTGTTTAACAGGCTTAAGGGCACCACATATGGTCCTTGGGGGCTACCTGGTGCCCGTGTGCACCATGCCGGTGACCCCTGCTATAGAGTGATGTGGGAAAATTGATTGAACTATGATATCAGTTTAAAAACATTGTCAGGTCCTTTGTTTTAAAGTTGAAGTTGAACAGAGCTGGACTGGAGAATCAGACAGTAATATAAAAAAAAGAAGAACCTGAACAAAACATCTTTTTTGCTGGTATTCTCTTGTGGAATGTTTTCAAATTTGTGCCACTGCTCGAGTAGACTGTTCATCTGGTAGTACTTTTACGAAAAGAAGGCTGTTCCTCTTTTATTACATGTTGAAAAAATGTGATGAAATGAATCTTCCTTCCTATATATTCTTATACCATCTTGTGTTGATACAGGCTAACCGGAAAAAGGTAATGAAAAAAGGAAAAGGGAAAAAAAAAACACCAAAGTGTGTGTGTGATTGACGGAAGTTGGTTTGTTTTCGTTGCTGGTGTGACTGGCAGTCGTCAGCCTTTGAAAGCTCTTTTGCCCTCTTTACTCTGCTGGGTTTTAGGGCTGTCAGTACTCATGCTGACTGCTTGGGGAGTATAAAGATATAACTGCTGAGCAGTAAATATGCTGCTTAAGTGAACTAGTAGCTCAAACTTTAGTTGGAACATGATTTAGGTCATTTGATTCCCACTTGATATACCAGCTCCTAAACTAAGACACTCAATGTTGTTTACACAGATTGTATTGACCAGCATTAACAATGCCAACACTCATCTTTCCCCATTTATTTTTCCAAGCCTGTTATCCTTGCTAATCCCCATAAGAATAATTTTGTTCAAAAACAAGTATTGCATTAGATTGTTCACTTTTTTAATACGCTAGTAAAAATAAATAATGTAATACAAAAATGTTAAAAGTTGTCTCCTTGTATGCATTTTTCCAGAAGGATTTAACAAAATGTTATTATTTCACTGGCTTTTCTTTTAAATGTCTTTTTCTTTGTCATATTTTTTACACCTTTCATTTTTGGTCATTTTGCCCTTTTGCCATTTCATGCCTTTGTATAAAATCTTTTGTGTGCGTCTGGGGGGAGTCATCATAAAAAGTCTTTGGTTTTTCTTAAATTCCTCATCAGTAACTATTACGATGTTTAACATATGCACATCTTGGTCAATTAAAACACCATCATTTAAAAAAATGTAAATATGTATTCATATATAGATTCATTACACACTATTTTAGGCATGTATTTGAATACATTTTTATTTTTATTTACCCTAACAGTAACCTGGACAAGTGCCAACAGCTGCTGTTAACCTGAACTGCAGCAGTGCTTTGTTTAATTTAGCATACCTGCTGACATCTCTCTCTGTGTAAATGCTGGCTCAAGGGGCAGGACTGAGGCTGTGGTTAACTCAGGGGGTTTTCAAAGTTACAGAGAGCATCCATACTGCAGGTGGCATTACAATGACAGCCATGGATGGATGGATGGATGAGCTGATTGATTCACTGCTTATAATAGTACCTGAAACAGGTGCTGCGGTTGTGGTCTCAAGAAAATATCAGCGAGCACACGGCAAGCGTTATGATTTCTATTTAAAATAAAGTCTGATGAAATTTCAGAGTTATCAGCAGCTTACTGCTTTGCTGTGTCCTTTGTTTCCATGCATAAGGAACTGAGCCCTCGATCAGATGAAGTCTCTGAGGCAAATTCCTCTTCATTACCGGCAAAAATTACTGAAGCTTTGATCCTTGAAGAGCTTTGCGCCAACGAGGAGGACTTTCCCTACTGATGCGGGTACATTCCCACAAAAAATAAAGTAACCTGGCACTTCGACAAGGTTATGATAATGGGGGGCCGGTGGAGTTGGGTTGTGTGGGTTAATACACCCAACAACCAAACATTTAGATTGGTCCACTGATGGCTTCGGCATCCTTGAGTTTAGAAAATCGAAGTGAAAACGAAACATGGCGAAAAAATGGTGGGATGTATATTACCGGACTGCACAGAGGTGCAGTGGGTAGCACTGTTGCCTTGCAGCAAGAAGGTTCAGGGTTCAAATCCAGCCCTGGGTCTTTCTGCATGGAGTTTGCATGTTCTCCCTGTGCATGCGTGGGTTCTCTCCGGGTACTCCGGCTTCCTCCCACAGTCTAAAAAACAATGACTAATTAATTGGCTTCTCTAAATTGTCCTTAGGTGTGAGTGTCTGCGTGAATGGTTGTTTGTCCTGTTTGTCTCTGTGTTATCCTGCAACAGACTGGTGACCTGTCCAGGGTGTACCCCACCTCTCGCCCAATGAACGCTGGAGATAGGCACCAGCAACCCCCGCGACCCCATCAGGGATTAAGCGGGTCAGAAAATGGATGGTTGGATGGATGGATGTATATTACCTTATGTAGACGTTCTGCAAAAAGCCGTAACGGGGAAGAAAGCGTAACATAAAACAGAAAAATCTGAACGGCTTTAAAAGTATGACATAAAAAGAATCTAAAGATATCTAAACAGCACTTTGGAAGCCTGAATTCAACTTTCCAGTACTTCCAGAGGCCCCAAACACACAAGAAATGGTATTTTGAACAGGTAGTGCTGAAAAAGTGGATTCTTCACTTTATGTCCCCTTTAAGCTAAGCTATGTTCGGACACATTGCACTTGGGTTTCTTCTGTTAAATTATTATTTTTTTTTTTTAAACCTATGAACATGTTTTAACTCGCTGTCTACACTTTGGCTCCCAATTAGAGGGTTTTTATGTTTAAAGAAAATGTTATGTAACCATGCACAGTTGGTGGGCTGATTTACCTGTGGTTTCCATTTTTTACAGCTTTACTTTAGAACATCAGCCACCTCTCCGGATCAGAAGGACATGTACTCCACCTTAATATCGTTGCTGTAGCTGGAAAGCAGCCCGGTCTTAGAGGCTGGCTGTGGTCACATGGTACACATGAAACCATCGTAACTGACATTCGTGGGAACAAAATGGAGCTTCATGCCTTGGGATGCTTGTATCTACCGTCAGTTTGTCCCATGCAGCAAGGGAACTGTTTGCACCCGTTTGTATAGCTGGTGTTTTAAAGTCATTTTCCAGAATCAGCTCAGAGTCTGCTGTAAGGAGGCATGATTTAATGACTGCAGTGAATAATGTCCGGCAGTAGGAAGTCAGTTGGAGTTATTATGGTTTGCCCGGGGTCATAATCTGTCATAAAATCAACTTGGTGAAATGGAAGGGAACGAAATCAAAACAACTGGAAATAAAAGTTGTTTTTTGTTTTTTTTTAGAAAAGAATATACCTTTATTTTAAGTTTTGTGATATCATATATAAGCATTTTTGTAAATATGTTTACATAATGTGTATATATAGGACAGAAATAAACAGATTTCCAATTGTTTCTGTGCATGGTAAGCAAATGGTTTGTTCACACATATGAAATGGAAATAGGATCGGACAAAACATGTCGGTATAAAATGGGGTTAGGATTTGGCGGCGAACTGAATTGACTGGGAGGGTTCTGTAGCCAAATCATTTACTTTCTAACCAACAGGTGAATCCTGCCGAAAGCTCAGAAACACTCACTGTTATTGTAATCTTTTCTAATCTCTTTACAGGTGGACACCATAGTGACACTGGGTGGTCTAGCAGGGAGACTTGACCAGACCATGGCATCGGTTGAGACCCTCTTCCATGCTCTGTCCATGACACAGCTGCCTGTTCTGATCATACAGGAAGCAAGCTTGGCATACTTACTCAAACCCGTGAGTGAATTGTTTTTCCAACTTGTCTCCATTATCTACTGTTCTATAGGCCAGAAGAGCCACCTGTCCCTCAGTCTGATCATCATTTCCTGTGGATGTCTCTCGCTATCAATCTTCATACCCAGCTTCAACTCAATACAAAACTAAAAGCAAAGAAATTGTTGGGCACCAGTATCAATGTATGCCAAGGCTTTAAGAGTTACAGTTTCAAAACGGATTAGATCTTCTGTCATACCACTTCTATGATTTAAATACCTTGTTATGAAGATGACAGATAAAGTGCTGGAGTGACCAGAGGTTTCTACTGATACATATAGCATAAAGTAATGCAGCCTCCTCTTCCCAAACCTTTAGTTTGCATCTCTAATCAAGCAGGCTGCAAGACCTATACCTGAGATTGAGTTTGGAAATATTTGTAGTCATGGTGGAGAAACAATTGGAACGTCACTCATTAGTCTAATTAAAAAAGCAACAGTTGGCAAGCTATGAGCGGCATGTCTCTTTAAGCAGCAGACGGCAGGCTGGCTTCATGAGCAGATAGCCAGAAATAATGAATCAGCTAAGATCAGCTCGATACCATCCCTGTGTCACCCTACAAGGAGCAGGACAGCAAAAAAGTACGATAACGTTGCATGATCAGCACTTGTAAAACATTACTAAATTTACCAAATGTTTGTTTTTGCTTAAATCTATGTATCAAAATCAAAACAGAAATCAGTTAAAAATATATATATGACAAAACGTTACTCTACTATAACTGTAGTAATTATTATTTACTTTGGCAAATACAATCATAATTATTGATAAAATGTTTCAAATAAATGTAATTACATTACATTTTATAACATTGTTTAAAATGTGCATTGGCACAGTTCTCTCTTGGTACTCCGGCTTCCTCCCACAGTGCCCTTAAGTGTGAGTGATTGTTTTCCCTGTTTGTTTCTGTGTTGCCGGGACTGATTACTGATGACCCCCCCCCCCAACCCCATTCGGAAAAGCAGTTCTACAAAACGAATGTATGGATTTTAATTTAAGCTTTTTGTGGAAATGAGAGCCCTAAATCAGCCCACAACTACTTCCAGTGCAAGTAAAGCAATAGACCCATTATCCTGAAGAAAGCCTTAAATTTATATAATGACCGCCTCCAAAGAACTAAACTTTTGTGGTGATTTTATGTTTGCTGTGTGTTCCCTATAAGGTGCATATAATCACCGCGTACATACGCGGGCCTACAATCTAGTTTCTTCACGCTAGGCTAACGCTGCGCCTTAACAACTTCCAAATCATCCGTCTCCCAGGTGTTCTCTCTATTTTCTATTCTCCCTCAGAAATGTTTTTCTTGGCTCCGCTTCCACCTTGATTAGAGTGTCGAACGCTTTGTTGTTTTTTTTTTTTTTCCTTCTCACGAGTAATCACTTCAAGAACGCAAACACACATAGACGCGATCACTTTCTCACTCACACACACACACTTCTCCGCTCTTATAATGTCCCAATTTGCTGTTTGTGAATGTAAGAGCCGGAGACTCTCCTGATGCTCCCCAAATTGTTCTTTTCTTCTTTTTTTTTCCCCCTCTATGCCAGCTACTTTCTCATGCTCTCTTGATGATTGAGTTTACAAGTGGGCTTAACATCTGCCTTTTTAGAACGCACATTGAACCCACAGCCCCTCTCGACCCTTCTGTTTGTCCCTTGGCTTTCTGACGTCTCCGGGACAAACAACAAACTGCGATGCCTTCTGATGACAAAAGCAAACCCTCTCTGCTGCTCTCTCGTCATATTCCTTGTCATTATTCCAAAGGCGTGTTGTCATTTGCTGCTTCATACCTCGACACCTCCAATTAATCTTACTTCAGCGAGGGTAAATTAAGCTCGTTTGTCAAAGCAGCTCCAATTCGCCGGCGACTGATGAACGCACATGCCCGTACATGAAGGTGAGCTCAACCTTTGAAAGGGCCCTCCGTTGTTTGTTCAAGTTACATATGTATCTGAAGTGTTTACAACTTTTGCCAAAAAATCTCACACGCCATATTCTCTGCCACGACAAGTGCTTTTTTTTTTTTTTTTTTAAACTTAATTGTGCTTCAGTAGCACAAAGATCGTTGCACTCTGGCTTAAAACACCACAAAGAAAAATGCTCTGTAAACTTTGAACCCTCAATAAAAGAAAGGATAAATCTCTTTAATCTCTCATGTTTTATTCAGCGAAGACGACATGTTGCTTCATTTTGATTAAATCTCTGAATTTGTGAACCACGAAGAAGCTCTGATTTAATCAAGGTTGCACCTGTTTGCCTTATTTATTTTGTTTCCCAAATAAGGTCTCTTAGTATAATTATGCCACCTCTAGGAAATATGCCGAAGTCATGTGTTTTCTATAGCAGTCTCAAAGCGCCGCAAAATTATCATATCTTCTATTAAATTATGGGTAGAGACACCTCCTTTGTGAGTCTCTGCAGAACAGGGGGATGTTTTAATCAGTCTTAGTCTCACGGTAGTGCTAAATTTACTTAATTTGAGTCTCATAAATAAATAACATAAGGACAGAAGGTGAGCTTAGCTCGGTTCGCTTTTCTCTCATGATGTGCTTTATTGAGTCCTGGGTAACCACAGTGAGATTTACTGCGTTGTAAGCCAGCCTCTGTGGAGGCTCTGGAGGCCCCGCTCTGCGTGTTGCGGGACGCGGAATGAGCAACGATGCATCTGTCCGATCTATTCTGTAAATCGGTCCGGCACGCCGGCTACAGCTCGAAACTGTCGACTTGTTTACTTGCCGCTCTCTGAAGGAGTGAAACTCGTCAGATGATGCGGCTGATGTGAGAGATGAAATGTGATAACTCGAGCTGTGTTAAATCATCCAAGCATCTGTGCTGGGGTAAACTGAGCGAGGTTTTAGCGTTTAAATATAAAGTATAAATAAATAAGGAACTGAGCCAGAATGACACGTTCTTTTAAAGAACTGAATAATTTAGAGTAGTCAATTCAAGACACAAAGGAAAAGTCAAATAGTTGTTTTTTTATTCAAAGTTCAACAGACTCTGAAAAAGCTAGTTGCGTGAGAACTGGCAACATTCAGAATATTCTAGGTTATTCAAGAGAGGTCCGTTTTTCAAGATCTGCGGTTGAAAACTTTCCTGACTTTGCTCTGCTGTGGGGTAATTTAATGCCATGTTTACCATGTAAAGGCTGAAACAGACCTGCAAACAGATGGGGAGTGTCAGGCTAACTGCAAGGAAAGGACATTGCAGGGCTGTATCTGTCTGTCATCTACGCCTTTGTTAAACATATCGCATGGGATTCTTAAATATGAAAGCAATTCATTTGCCCCATTGCAGCTGGTAGGCGCATGATTCCTTCATTGTAATTAAAATGATTATTAAATGAATTAACATGTGTTTTCTTTAGTAATGGTATTAAAAGTGTTGTGTCAGTATATTCTAAAGTTATCCTTATATTATTTTTTTTCACTGCCTAGTTGTAGATTCCAGTTAACATGTCGTGTTAATGTAGATATTTCTGCTTGAAGTTGAACCTTGCTTCTGGGAAAATGCTGCTGTTTAATTAACAGTCTTTGAATTAAGTTAAGGAAATTGCAGAGCTCCACTGTCTGCTGTCATATTTTTTTGTCTCATCAGTAAACCTACTGTCGGTCTTATTACTGCATTTTATTTACTATTTAATATGTTTTGCCCAAATCTAACTTCGTTGTATGTTTTGTTTCTTATTCTAGATTAAAATTTAAAGTATTATTTTCATAATTGTAACATGATTTTAGATTTTTTTTATATTGATATTTGCAATAAACGTTTTGTGGGAAATTTTACTTATTTAAGAACAACTGTGTCTTTAAATAATATAGGGTATATTCCTCTTCAGATTAGTAGGAGAAACCCCCCCCCCCACACACACACACACACACACACACACACACACCTTTATGCTTGCTCCTCATTCACTCTTTTTTCTGATGCTGTAACACAAAGAGCCTGTGCTTATGTATAGAAAACAACCTCAGGTTGGTTTCTGAACACAAAAAGCTCCAAAACTTAGATGTTTCCCATCTATTCCTTCCCTCTGGCTCTGCAGTGCCAGGTAGCTAAGCTATGACAACACTTCTTTAAACATACATTCTCAAGCTGTTTAGTTTGTCTCCCCTGGATGTGTTCATCTATGGCACTTTTATAGTTTTAGATGACTGATGTTGCTATATGCACTTTGTCTTAAGATGTAGCAGCAGAAGCGTTCCATACTCCAGCTTCTTGCAAAAATATTTATACCTCTTAAATGTTTTGTTGTTGTTGGTTTTTTTTTCCATATTGCAATCACAAACCATGCCGTATTTCATCGGAAATTCATATGATAGACCATCACAAAGTAGAGTGTAATGGTAAAGTTCAAAGAAAATGTTTTTTCATTTATGTATTATTTTACTAATGCGAATATGAAAAACATGGATGCATTAGGGCTGCCGCTGCACAATATTAAACATGCTTTGGCGACATTTTTAAATATTGCTATGAGGTTATAAATTGCTGTCGATCCTCATTATCCTAACTCGGCTCACACTCTCGTTGAACTTTAGTACCTTCAGTGCTGTCACCTGGGTCCTTTCTGGCATCTACTGCAGTAAGAGTCCATTTAACAGCTGAATTTGGTGCTGGCTCGCTAAGAGTGAATTCCTAACATTGGAATCATAACAGCCAGCAACTATTACATTTCAAGCCAATCCTTTGCAGTACTAACATTATGCATAATAGTATTACAGTGATGCTATATTGTGTAGCAATAGCATGCATCTGTCTTGGTAGAATCACTTTTTGCTTCAATACAAGCTGTATTTACAGCTGTAAGCAATCTCTACCAGCTTCCATTGTTGCTCTGGCTGTATGTTTAGGGTTGTTACCCCACAGTGAAGGCTGAGACACACCAAGACTGAATTAGCATCTGCATGAAGCCGTAGCAATTACATCAGATTGAAGTGAATTGGGCCAGGGAGACTCGCTAGTGGTTCTAAGCACCTATGTCTTCGTAGTTCCAACAGAAAGAAAGACACATTGTCAAATTATGACAGGTCGGCTTTGGGTAAAGTACAAAATAAAATCACTGAACCACAAGATAAACTGCACGTAATTTCCATCCAGGTTCGTCCCCATATAGGTTTTAAACGTTTAATGTTCTTTGAGCCTGTTCGAGCAGCAACTACAGCTTTACGTTTAATGCCCAGTTTGTTTATGCTGACGTCCAGTACATACTTTCACATGAATACTCGATCCTGCAAGTCTGGTGGTACACAGACGGACCCTCTACGCAGCCAGCAGGTCAGGAGAAGAATCTGTACGTCGAATCGGACGGATTGGTGTGTCTCGGCCTTAAGGCGAACTTCTGCCTCATTCTCAAGTTTTTCACAGCCTCTGATCATGTTTTCTACCAGGACTGCCCTGTTTGGCAACCATCTTTCCAATCACTGTGACAACCTTTCCTGTCCTCGCTGAATAAAAGCATCCCCACAGCATGATGCTGCTACCACCATGTGTGTTCAGGGTGGTGTGTAGTGTGAGTTTTCCTCCACACTTGGCATTTTTCAAGTCAAAACGTGTGTTGTAACAAACTGTATGTATGACATATTTAATCCCTACAAAGGGCTTGCCACTCATCTATAAAAGCTATTTGGGGAGAGCACAATCCATACCTATCTTGTCACCAAGTAGAAATAGGTTAGCACAGCACCCTATTTCCAGACATTTTTGGTTTCCTTCAGCTGCATAGATTTACACAAGTAGTGTAGCTTTCTACTTTGTGAGTAGGAGAAACTTTCTTTCGACCTTTCTATATTCCACTATGTGGCTTTATTCACAGCAAAATAATGGTATTGGCCTAAAAGTTGGACACTTGCTTCTATCTATATTCCTTGATTCGATTTATTTTGGTCTCCGAATCCCAGTTTCTCAGGGGAAAGAGTGGCATTTACAAATGTTGTGAATGCTTGTTTTATACATGAAACATTTCATGAATAATGTCACAGTCCCTCAGAAATAGGTCTCTTATTATTGTTGAGACACAATTGGTAAATCCCCCATTAAAATTGTCTAGTTCTTATATAATTATAATATATGTTGTTTTTTTCTTGGATTCTTAAACATATTATTGTACACCATACTGTAACTCTACCTGTTTACCTACTGTGATACATCAGATTAAAGCTGCTTTAAAGTGTAGTTAAATCTGTCTTTTTAAAATAGCTTTTTGAATCAATAGACTGTGATTCATATGCCGGGGTCAGTTTAAATTTCGGGACGTTAAACAAGGGGTACAGCCCTGAAAATAGCAATAATTTATTTTAATGACCCTCGGCGACTGGGTGCAGAAGCTGAGTCTGGGATAAAAAAGTTAAAGTCCTGCTACACATTTTATTGCACACACACATATATATATATAATATACACGCATGTATACTAATTCACTTCATTCATGATGTAACATGTCTGCAGGGCAACCACAGACTGAGGGTGAACACAGGCCTGGAGGGAGAGTGGTGCAGCCTCATTCCTGTAGGTGGACCCTGCCAAACAATCACCACAGGGCTCAAATGGAACCTGAGTGAGTCCCTTCCTGTTTACAACCTGTCATTACTCTCCTGCTTGCTTTACTTCGACATTTGCAGCCTCAGTATACATACAGTAAGCCACTGTAGCAGCAAGGGATAAACTCGAGCGTTTCAAATTTGTAGTGAAGGAAAAATAATCTTTCTATTCTTCCAGAGTCTTCAGGACCATAATGCTTTGTTTCACAAAGTAAATATAAGATCCGAGGCTGATTACTCCATTCGCAGTGTAGACATTTCTGCGAGCAAAAGAGACGCAGTGATTTACCGACGCTTAATTTGCTTCAGTCAAATGATTCTGCAGTTTGAACATGTTTCATTTGGAGATGATACACAACGTGCCTCAAAGAGCTTTTTGTCTTTTTGACAATTGTGTGAAAATCTACTCGACGCTCATCTGAGGACCCCCGTGGCTTTACTCCACTCCAACCCACATGGCCAGCTGTGCTCTTAATGAGTTGGCACAGACCGAACTGCCACCCATTCGAGGGAACCTGGACCTTCTGTCACTGGGGTTGCATAATGTGTTTGCTTCTTGGTGGGTGTCCACCGCCAGTGCCTGTATGTGCACATGTACGTTTTTAGGAGTCGGCACGCTTGAGTGAGCGCACGTCTACTTGTTTGAACATGTCGCTGTACATGTTTGAATATTCATACGCGCTTGCACTTCCGGCCTTGTTTATCAACTTCTTGTTTGTGTGTATGTGTGCTTCTTCTATATTTTTTCTTTTTTTTTTCCAGCTACAATATGTTCTACAGTACACTTATTTGGCACACCTGTGAGGTGGCCTTCTGAATGGTAATGAGAGGGACTTAATACATGAGAGTCTTATGCAGATTAGCCAGTGGTAACAAGATGCATAATTAACCACATGCATATTTAGAAGGCGGGAAGTAATGACTTCCTTCTGGGGTTTGAGGGAAGGACTAGAATATTAAACAAAAATTTGGGACTTTTTTTTTCTCCCCCAAATTTTTAATGTCCCATGTCCTATAGGACTATTACTGTTATACCACTCTGGTTCGTGTGTTTCTTGTGACTGCAACCGTTTTTTTTTTTTTTGTGCTAGTATTAAGCTTCTGGAAGCTCGAGTCAGAGCAGTGCCATTTTTGAATGACAACAGCTTTTTTAGAAATTCATTGAAACAATGCCCCACATGTTCACAGCCTCTCAGTGAGGAAAACTGCAAATGTCAGCATCTACAACCTTGCTTGCCCGAAGGAGGCTTTTTATTACTTCTTCATTCAAAGGGTTGGTTTTATTGAAAGGGAACATAAAATTTGCCATAAATCCATATCGATTAGATCAGATGTGTTCATTTTAAAGGAATTGGCTTTTCTTCAGCAAACATTTTAGTACAGATTATTTCATGGTAGAGAAATGCACACAGACTAAAATACCTTGGCTTTGGTTGATTTCTTCACATGTATTTATTTTTTTTATTACGCAATCTACATTGTTCTAAAATCAATAAGACTTGGGACATATCTGTGTTCATTCACTGAGTTAAACTCTTTTAAACGCCAATGGCCAGAAAGTAGCAGGGTAATGTGTGTTAACGGGATTTGGGGGTTGTGCCAATTAGCCCTGTCTGACATGAAGGCTGGACAGAAAGACTTGGCTGCCAGCTGCTCCTGGATGTAGGATAATACAGTTCCTGTTCTGCAGAACACCACGTGCCAGGAAGGTAGGAGCTACTGCTGCCACCGCATATGGACCATACACAATCAAAGTTATGGCAGAAGTAATCCGCTATGATTTTCCTTTGGGAATTAGCAAAAGGACGGTTAAAACGTATGAATATTGCTTACAGACAAGCAAGCCGTGTGAAAGAAAACGTAAGAAAGAGCGTATGGGAACGTTATGCTCAACTTGATTTCTACTAATGGGCTTCATCAATCAAGTATACATAATTGCAATCCAAACAGGCTAACCACACTTACCTTACTTCTTTTTATCCTGTCGTGTGAATGCAATTACCAAAAGACATAACAGAACCGTAATGAGTTCTCATACCAAGACAAGTATTTAATTTACCAAATGATGTGGACTTGCACTCTAGCTGTGTGGTAGATTCAGTTTTAATTGCATGTGAACTTAACACATGCACTCACACCCCTCCTTGTGTTACAGGGAACAGTATAGACATGCACCTCTTGGAAAGCCAAGCCAAAAATTCAACCATCTGAAAGTGAAACTAATAAATCGGTGTCTAAAATGAAACCTGTCCCTCACGATTTAAATTAAAGAATGATAAGAGTAGGGGTACACAGAAAAATAACATTTGTAAAAATTCATTACATCTTTATTATAATATCTTAATGTAAAAACATAGCTTTTAAGGATGAACATCTAAAAGAGCATTTGGGTCAAATAACTTTTTTTTTCATTAACACGTAAATAAATTTGCACAATTTGGCCAACTCATAGACGAGCAGGTGACATTTAATACATTTGTTGACATATTTTAAGAGATTAATACTTCCGGTCCCCCTACAGATGGCCCCTACAGATATACCACAAAGTCTTTGTTTTGGCAGATCATCACACATTCAGACCATTCACAATCTAATATTGTCACATGGCCCACCCCTAGACTGTAATTGTGGGATTTTAAGAGACATGTTTCAACTGCATGAACCTTTTCCAGCAGCCGGAGAAGTTGTCCGTCCATTTCCAGTGCATTTACAAAATAGGAACAAATTGCCAGAGCAGATGTTTAGCTCAAGAAAATACCCTTTTTCATTACTGTTAATGTGAATTTACCTAAGTTAGAAGGTGTAATTTCTATGACAGTACTTCACAGATTATGCTGAAAAATCACATCTTTTATTTTCCGAACCAGAGTATCTCTCCTACAGTGATCTGCTGAAGGGCCTCTTGCTTAACACCAGTAAAGTGGGATGAGTTACCCACTCAGTTTTTTGTTTTTCATGAATCGCCAAGTTTTAGACTCCACAATGAATTAAAAGGCTCCAAAAAAAATAACTTCTGGGAGGAAAAAATAACAATCCCTGTCTGATAGTCAAAATGTGCCTAGAAGGACCAGGTGAGGGATGTCTAGATTCATCCTGAACCTGTTACGCCGGGCATACACTGTACGTTATTTTCAATCATTGTACTCACGTACAGCTCAAACTGTACAACAAAACCGCAGAGTTTAAAAGTTCACAGCTCACCATATCTGTTCTTACACCGTACGGCCCGACGCTCTGATGTGATCTGATGGCTCACACTGTACGTCCAAAAACCAGACGTCGGACTCAGCCCTGTAGAGACATGGCGCTTGTCGGACTCGTCTATCTGGAAGCCAAATGTAAACAGTAGAAGAAAAAGACGGAAGTGTCAACGCTCACTTTTAAATATAAGGCAATTCTACGAGTTGCATCTCCGTTATTTGACTCCATGTCACATGTACCGCCACCATGCTTCTTTTCTTTCTGTTGTCATCTGAGAAGAAGAATTCCCTTGTTTGCACATACGCAGTGCGCGAGGTTGGGGGAAATCGGCTCGTAGACGCTAATAGCGCTGCGTCAACAGCAGGACGCGCTAACGATCGCCTCACGAGGGCCGACTGAATTCGAAACATGTTTGATTTTAATCCCACCGTACGATTCCTGATTGGGAGGTGGTCGTGAGAGGCTAATGGCCCCTCGTTACCCCCTGTGTACAGCAGGACGCACAATACAGCTAAAAGTCGGCCTGATACAAAAAATTCTATAAACCATGTTATTGTTGTGGGTTCAAACCGAGCTAAAAAAAAATGTGAACTGAAATGCTGAACTGACCATTTGGAAACCGTGTTGAGTATTTTGGAAGTTGACAAAAACTAGCAGTGGAAGGATCTGTGGCTAAAATCATCATGTTTTAGTCAAATCAGTCCCGTGTTTTCTCTTGAAGGTTTTCCGGCCTGCTTTGTAATTATAGGGAGTCTAGTTAAAGACGGAGCCATCATTTGTGATATTACTAAGGGAAGGTAGGAAGCTTTTGCACTTGTGGCTCAGGAGAATCCTGTCTAATGATATGTCTGCATTGCAGTGATGATACCAAAGGATTGGTAGGTGCTACTGAATAATGATGTGACTGCAGTGTAGTAAAAATAACAATTTGATGATCTCGAAACTTTACTCTTTTTTTTTTCTTAGTGTGTACAGTTGTAAAATGCAGCTGGAAAGATTGATGCATCTCAGTTGGCATGAATCTGGTACATGTTAACAAGGCTATTACTCACATTCTGTTATAATTCACACCCATCTCTCTTTTCACACTGTTGTCACTTTTTTTTTTTTACAGCCAACCAGTTTACTGTCATTCCCTTCCTTTTTGCTTCTCTCATACTCCTACCATCTCTTCCCTCTCATTAGGAGACACTGTGACATCTGAGAAACTCACCATTTTGCATGTTACATTAATTTTCCATCATTAATCCTAAACCCTCTGGAAACAACCAGTGAATGCAATCACTGTGTGTGGGCACATAAGATGTGTTGTTCGTTTTGTCCATATTCCTACACAAGTTTTTATTCATGCATATATTTCAATTGGTTTGTTGGATTCATGTGCTAGCTCTGGGTCATATTTACAAATCATATGATTTGCGGTGAACTATATGTAAATTGCATGTCCCTTGTACAAATGCTTACACAAATATAGTTTTATTTATTTGTTTTTACTGTAGACACAGGGAGGTCTGAGCAGCATCCCTAGTTACCATCTTCCCAGGTAAATACATTCTATTTAAATTGACACCCAATGATCTAAAACTATCTTTTAGTAAGTCTATGCCATAATCAGCTAAACTTTGGCTTTGCAATTATGGCTTTTCTTATTTTAGTATTTTTGTATCGCTGTCTGGTCACCCTTGTGAAATAGTTCTAGATCTCAGTGGGTCTTTTGCCTGGTTAAATAAAGGTTTGATAAAACATAAAAATAAATAGAAAATTGATGGAGTCCTGTGTTTTGAAAACATCCCTTTCAAAATAGTATGACCTTAACAGTGATGGGCAGCGGTCCTTTTGTTTCAACGTTTGTTAACTGCTCCGCCAGCTCAACCTTCGCCTTGTTGAGGCTCATGCATGTACCGCTGCATCCACTCCTGTGTTCAGACAACACTATTAACATTCTTTGAAAGGCTCCTGGTCTCTCTTTGAAAAAGTACTTGTGGTAATCTAGTTGTAATTCTCCTCCCTGCTATCTTTATCACAGGAAGCCATTATGCTGCTGTGTTTACAGCTGGGCTGTCTTCGCCTCGCTAAGTTGCCTCCTGTTGGAAACCTTAGTTGAGAATTCAGCTATTTCCATACCCATGTCTTATTTTCTTTTCACAGTGGATTGTTTAACAAGTAATGATATCTTATTTTTAAGGAAGAAATGCACAATTTTAAAATTTCACATTGAAAAGAGGTGCATACTGGTGAGATAAGGCCTTTAAGATTTAGACAATGGACTTTTTATTTCTGCTTTATAGTATTAAAGGGATATATATATATATATATATATATATATATATATATATATATATATATATATATATATATATATATATATATATATATATGTGTGTGTTTTTTTTGTTGTTGTTGTTTTACCTCTTTGATAAAACGGTTTACAACCAGAGAAGCAGCAACTAAGCCTGTTGTTCCATTTTCCAATCTCTTCTCCCATGCTTCTACAATAATTTTGGATGGCAAAAACATATACTGTCCCTAGTGTGGAGCTTTCATGTTTTTTGCAGCCTTGAATGTTTCATCCGAGGCATCCAGAACTTCAAGTTTACCTATGATGTTTTTCGAGGCCTCATAATGCTCATCAGCTTTAAAGTTGAGAAACGGACTCTTTTTCTATTGCCAACAGACTGAAAATAATTTTAGACTGAACCACACATTGTAGAAGATAATTTCTCTAAGCTAGAAATAATTTCTTCAAAGGGCAATTATCATTTTGTACATTCCTCCTGCACAGGTTTCCAAGTACCCCAGTGCTTGGTTTGACGGCCAGAGGTTTAAAGGAGCAATAAATAAGATATTTACTTTAAAATCAACCTAAATAATTCTCATTTGTCTCCCAGGATGGAAGTAACATTCCCTGTAAACAATCGGTCCTCTCTGTCAACAATGTGTTAGTCAAGTTTTTCTCTTTTCAAAATTAGAGGTGGAGTGCAGAACTACTTTGGTGCAGTGTGTAGCCCGTGTTTACTTCC
Organism: Fundulus heteroclitus; assembly: GCF_011125445.2. NCBI lineage: Eukaryota > Metazoa > Chordata > Actinopteri > Cyprinodontiformes > Fundulidae > Fundulus > Fundulus heteroclitus. The sequence goes on from NC_046381.1 coordinate 19,879,851, forward strand.
TGGTTCCTGAGCCAATCATGTGAGATTTCCCAGATTTCTCAACACAGAGCGCAACATTTGGTATTTTATTTTGGCAAAACACAACACACAAACATGGAAACCAGTAAGAGAAGCAGACCAAAAATAGAAGAGAATACAACATCATTTACCTGTCCTGTGGAAGTAAACATTCAGTAGCATTCCACAGCAACAACGAACCGTTGAGTAAATGGCGGATGTCTGTGAAAGGCTTTGTGTATTGAGTTGTTCCGATTTTAACTACTAAGTGTCATTATTACATATAGCTCCCCTATATGTGCCAGAACAGATTTGCAGACAACGTTCAGTGCAGTAGACTCTCACAGCAACAGGATTGTTGAGGAAACGGCCTACGTCGTGGCATGATGTTGTTCCAATTTGAAACACTAGGTGTCATTATGACTTGTTGTTCGTTTAAAGAAGTCAAAGTAATAGCTTGATCCATTTCCTACCAGACAAAGAAACTGTAAGCTCTCAAAGAGCACATATTTGTTGGAAATATAGGTACCTGCTTCATTTGTAAAACTGAAAAACTCCATGAATAGAGGACTTGTAGGGTCCATGATGTCTTACCATTTCACCCCAACTTTGTTGTTTTGGTCGTGTCACATCCAATTACTTCATAGCCTCTTTGCCAACCTGTGAATTAAAGGTGATTTTTATAATCTACTTATCGTGTACTTCAAGGATTTTTTTTAAGACTCCAATAAACATAAATGACCAACAGTTGGTCTCTCATGTATTTTGGTTAGATTTGGGGCTATATTCTGTTATCCCTCCTCATAGTTGATTGGCTTGAATATGGATCAGAACCAAAATAATAAATAAATTTAAATAATGTGTAACATTTCAGAAAATATTATACAATTGAATTATATCTGAGATTTGAGGATTTTCATGACCATGTATCTCCATAGTCCCTGGGAAGTGCAGCGGGGCTCAGACCGACAGACCACCATTATTCGGCTGCCTGCGTCTGTGAAGCTAATATTCAAATGTTAGCTTATGTTAGCGTGAGTTTTACTACATCACTGTTGCAGATACAGGAGCTTTACTGACATTTTTATGCTATTCTCAAACATCAGTGTTATAGCATTAGCTTGTAGCGCAGCTAACATGGCACTGTTCAGCGTTACTTGTCTGTCTTGCGCATTGGGGAAGTTCATCCAATCAATGCTTTGTGGTCTTTCGATAAAGAGGGTCGAATCTGCTTTTCTGGCTTGACTCAACATGTTAGCGGAGTTTAACCTTTCAGCAGCAGATAACTCTTGAGATGAGCAGCTGAGTGTCTCTGTTATTGCAGCACTGGGGTTGGAAGAAGTGTGACAGTTTGGGCAAATGTGAATGGGTCCATTTATATCAAATTTGATGTAAATGAGTATCTTTGAATAATTAGTTTTTTTTTAGCACCGTTTATATCCACTGATTGATTATTTTGACAACCCTAATACGACATAAACATACAAAGTAAAGCTGTCACCTGCCCATAGCTATTTAGGTTATGTGTCAGATAAGCTACTGCCTCTCCTTCAGCAAAAATCTTGCTTGACCTATTTTCATTGATAAAAATGCAGCATCCAAAGGGATCTGAGGTGAATTGGAAAGAAGGATGTGGTGGTAAGCGAGACAAACAGAGAGGTGACAGGCTAGAAGTGGCTGAGTCAGAAGAAATGTGAGGAGATAAAAACGAATTTTGGCAAAGTAGACAGAGCGTGGTGAGGGGAAAAAAGGTTGTGAAAGGATGACATATGAGAGTTAGAGAATGAGACCTGTCAGGCGTCTCATTCATTTGATGTTCCTGGATGCTAACACAGCAGGAAATGACTATGGGAAACTATTGGAAAGTGTGTTGGAGCTCCTAGCTGGTGCTTCCATTTGTTCACACAAACACACACACACACACACACGGGCACATTCAATTTCGGCTGTAATGCACTCAATTTAAACAAAGGTATCTCCTGTTTCTCTTTTTTTCCACAGGTTCCACTTTCTTGATTCCCTCCACCCAACAGCCCTACTCTTTTAGGCCTGTTTTCATTGTTCCGCATATTTGATATCAGATTACAGAAGATACCTCAGGCGATGTGTTTTTTTGCAGTTGAATGAGCTCGCACAGCTTTGCCCATTTTTTTTCTCCACCTTTCTTTGCCACGACAGACGCTTTTTTGTTTGCTAAGAAAGACAAAAAAACAACCTTTTTTAACTATCTTCAGTTGACAAGCTTTAGATTTACAAATTCTTTGGTAGAAAAACAGATGATCTGAGGTTTGCAACTTCACTCTGGGTTTGATCCTATTTGCGGGTATGTATAAAATAGATCTTTAAATTTACACAAAGACTTTCATTTGGAGCGGTCAGTCTAATGTGGCTTTTTAAATCCTAATAGGTTCACCAATAGGAATCTGAAGAAAGTGAGTCAACACATATGTCTCATATTACAGAGGCCCATGATTTTTTTTTATCCAGAAAGCAAACATGAGGGAGGTCCATTTTGTACTTGTTGAGGTTTTAAACCCACATCCTTTTTCAAATTAGCCAATTATTTGTGGTCAAGGAGTGGCTTTTTTTCCATGCTTTCCTCTCCCTGACCTGGTTTCTCGATGCCAGCAGTTTTCCTGTAGCCTGTGACATCTACCTTGACACGCTCGAGGGATTCTGTTTCTGGCTTTGCCCCATCTGCTGTGGTTTGGAGCTCTCTCCAGGCCTTATCTAATTAGGTAAACCCGGAGGTGAGGAAGTGAGGCACTTGCCACTCTTCCACTCAAGAGTTCTTCATCCTCCTCTCTCTAAAATTTCAGTATTCTCTTTTGTTTCTCTTATTATTGCACCACAGCAAGAATTGACAGCGAGTCATTAAATGTTTGCTCTTCAGCTGGCAACTGTTGTGTAATCATTTACATTTTTAACACAGGTCTTTTTTCTTTTATTAAAGTTGTCCTCATTCTAAATGTCAAGCGCTGCATCTGTTCTTTCCCTGGACAAAATACAACAGCCATCTGTGAAATGTGCACACCGAGGATTTTTTTATTTATTTTTTTGGCATTGTGTGTTTTTCTATTCGTGCATAATCCTGTTCTGATGATTTACTGTGTAGATCCATAATGAAGATGCCAGACATGAAGTGTGTCGGGACCCTTGATGTTCAAAAAACACAGTTCAGGCAAGACTTCAAATGTTTCTCGTGCTGTACGTAGATCTGGGTTTCGCTTGATCGTATATGCACCAGAATTGTTTCGCTCTCATGGGAGGTTAAAAGTGTAAAAAGCGTGAAGCCTTTAAAAGGTACAGCTTTTCAGGTCTGGTGCACTTATCCACAGAATTCGATCACATGCCTAATTGTATATGCAAAGGTAAGTGCAGTCCATTACTGCTATAGCCCTGGGAATTACAGGCAAATAGAAATAAATGTAGAAGACAAAATTATAGGGGCAGGTTAGTTTTCTAGTAATTGTTATTTTATCCCAGATTGACAAAAATTAATGACTCCTCAACTTTTTCCACGCCTGCACTTGTCGTTTTGATAACTGGTCCTCAAAGCATGAAAAATTCCTTGTCATTTCTTTGCTCCGTTCTTACAAAGTCTGGATACAAATCATTTTGAGTCAAGTCTGTGAATCACAGGAAAACATCTCAGCATTTATAAGTCTCTTTTATTAATTCTCTGATTAATTTATCTCATTTGAAGCTTCAGAAACTTGGTCAAAAGAATTTTTCATTACTCTAAGTTTCGCCATATTTTTGCTCCTTTTTCCTCAAGCTTAAAAATTTATAGCATAACCATGACAGACTCAGACCAAAGCTGCCTTTTATATCCTTTACTAAGCTCGAGCTGGGTTGCTAATGCTGGGAACTGGTATAAATATTTTGTCATACCAGAGCAAAGAAATGCAGACCAACATCTTGCTGCGTAAGAACTTAGTTTTAAAGGTCTTGCCTGGAGTAATACTTAGAGTCTTATCACTTTATTTACATTAGGCAGCCATGGTCTGAACTTGTTTCTGTGCTGCAGGGCAGTCCTTTTTCCTTGCTTTCTTGTACAAAAAAATTAGTGGCTTCGCAAAAACAGCATTGTAGCTATAATTTGAAACGGTGGAATGTCATAAATCTCCATAACCGTGATAAAAGGAGAAAAGTTACCCACTGGAAACCACTAACATGATCAGGTCTTGCACAGCAGCTGCGAGATAACGTTTGTGTGTGGACGTATCCGCACATATTTAAACACATTCGTTCTTAAAGCTGTTTAGAAAATGGTGGTTCCTCTGCACGCTTTCTGGCTTGCAGGAATAAGTTAGTTTAATTGCAAGGGCAGGTAATTTACTTTCATTTCCTTTGCACGTTCATCTCGTAACCCATGATGCATTGCATGAATTCTAATTGCGACTTTCAGACCAGGATTCTTGCATGTAAACAGCCTCTCACAGAGCAGAAATTGATCAAAATGACGGGAATATAAATGTGTACATTTTAAATTGAATCATGTAATCATGGCTTTATTTTAACCTTTCAAAGATTAGGAGGCTGACCAGACAAAATTACCAACACTAGCATATGTAGCATTCTGGTTTCTTACGCTGCAATTTACAAAGACCAAAGATAGAAACATAATTAAACTTTATATCAACTTGCAACTTTCCATGCTTTTAAATCCCATATTCAGCACATTATTTGTGTATTTAACTATTTATAGGTGGTAATTTTCTACCAGAGACAATACAGTCGGGGATGGGCAGATGAGGAAGTAATGCACTGATAAATTACCAATCACAAAAGGGCGCGGCTCCGTTACTCTTAATTTCTTGGCTCAAGCATCATACATGATTTGCCCTCATCAGCACTGCTAATCCTTTTGAGAGGTCACAGCCGAACAACGAGGTGGGAGAAGGACTTTAAGGATTTCCTAATGACATGTGTGCTAACAGAAAAGTTAGTAAGTGAGAATGTTTGTGAAACTACATGTTTACCATCTCCATGTTGTTTCATGCAACTTTATGAAATCAGTAAAAAAAAAAAAAAAAGAAGCAGGCCTTAGAGGCTGATAAAGAGGCCTCCTTTTGTTTTACAAGGCTGAAAGCTATCACTTAAAATTACATTTAAATTGCAATTTTGAAAGAAAACCTTTTTGGGAAATAAGTTAAAGCTATTAAATGCCTATAGAACCCGAAATGTGACTTTATTTCGTTTTGCTTTCTGGGTGTCTGCTTTCTTAGAATTGTTCAGCTTCCCTTCAATTAACAACGTGAAAGCTACTCGGAGACTTAAATCTTTTCTTTGCGCTCATTAAATTAATTGAAGTTGCATGCATCCATTTATAAATGCACTTAGCCCAAACAGACCCGTCTCGTCTGAAGAAAGTGGAAACGGCTCCTACATTAAATCAACTGGCTCTTGTATTTGCTAATGTCTTCAACGAAGCTATTTTCAGTGTTTCTAATGGAATGCGAATGTTTAAAGCGAAAGTTTAATGTTTGGACCATCAGGCAGTCAGTAAAACCTTGCTCACATGGACCTACTGGTATGTTTTATTTATTACTAAAACACATCCAAGCCCATGAGTTGGTTTCACATGTTCCATGTGTGTGAAATGATAAACTGCTTGTCCTTAATCGAATAGCTGCTTATATATCAGTCTCAATAATAAAACGCATAATTTTGTATGAGTCTCAAATCTATCAATAATCAGTCTAGAAAAGTAAGTTCTATGTGTCAGGGAGACGTGTTATACCATATTTTACATTTCAATTGGAAACTGAATAATAGTTAATTGAAATGGTCTAAATAAATCTAATTCTAATCTCATTAAACAATGGTAATAAACATGTATTGTGTTTTTTCCAAGTCCCTATTGTCTGTTTCCCAGTAGGAACATTTTCAAAAACACTCAATAAGATATCTTTCAGACTGTAAGCAGATGACTAGGCCTGAGACGTGTGTTTAAGAAAAGCAAGCGTGCCTTCAGTTGGAATTATGGGTCATTTCAAAACCTTAATGGGCTCTAAAGCTGTGGAATAAGATCCTTCCATTTAGGAAACACTTTGACATGTATTCCCAGGTTTCTAAATAAACCATTCATCACAACAGCTTCAGGGTCACAAACACTGCACGTTCTGACAGTCCCTGGCACACAATCTCATGAGTAAACACTTTTTATTTCATATCGGTTTATGGTCACGATTGGCCAATCCCGTTTAGAGTGGCAGGTGTACCTGTGTGAATACGTATACATGCAAAAAGTCCAATTTCTGGAGGCGTCCATATCGCAACGCATTTTTTTTTCTGGCTGGAGTTTTGCAAAATTAAATTGTAGACTTAGCACTTCTGCATCCAATCTCTTATTATCTCCTCAAGTTAAAAGTGAGGGTCAAGTGCTATTGACAATGGATGAAATTCCTCTTAATGAGCACTTTGGAGGACTTTTAAATCACCAGAAAACTTCATTTCAGCAAGCTAAAAGCTAAGCCTTATAGTGATGATTATGGGTACAAAGGTCAGTTAGACAATGAGTCTTCATCTGTGATTGACTTAGTATTATCCTTTGCTGTGTGGGTGTTTTTTTGCTTGTGTGTGGAAAGCCTCTTTAGTCATTTCGTGTGACTCAGCCCTCTCCCATCTGACAGCTTAATATTGAAAAGCATTCATCCTGCAGCAACACAACCTGGGTTAGGCGTTTGTGGATAATTTCTTTTTGTGTGTGTGTGTGTGTGTGTGTGTGTGTGTGTGTGTGTGTGTGTGTGTGTGTGTGTGTGTGTGTGTGTGTGTGTGTGTGTGTGTGCGTGTGCTTTAAACCTGCTTCGTCATGAGGTTTTCGGCTTAGTACAGATCACAATAAACAACAAATTTCAATAGGTGTCATGCAGAAACCGTCTCTTCCCTGCATAACGCGTGCGTGGGTATGCGTTTGTGGCCTTGTACGGTTTACTCATGTTTATGTTTCCTTGCATGTCACCCTCTTTTTTTTTTTCAATGCAAGAATATAGTGATCTACGTGTGTGTGTACGCTCGTCAGCGTTGGACATACACACAATAACTGTCAGGAAGCTGATTAGAGAACATCTGAGGAGGCCGAAGTTTCCTTTCAATTTGATATGCAAATAAAATAGTGGCGCTCCTCTGCCCTGGCTGCTTATCATAAGGCTCATAAACGCCAGACCCTGGCTGTAAATGAATTTTAAATTAGTTCTGTGCCATAAAATTCAGAAGAAACCTGGATTTCGTTTGTTGACTGTCGGCGCACGCTTGTAAATCCTCAGATTCCTCAGTGATTTTATTTGCAAAAGAGTTAAATCGACAACGTTGTTAAAACTCTGGAGACGACAAACAAATTAGTCAGTGCATCCCACGGTGCCACGTGGTTGCACATGATTTGCATTATTGTCTGACGAATGTGTTACCTCGGGATTTGGCAAATTGTATAAATGTAACAGAGTGCCTTAAAAATGTCAGTAAGTAAAAAAGATTAAGACTTGTGAACGTTGGACCTAAACGATGGATCTGAGATAAACATTGCAACACAGGCATGTTTTGGCCTCCATCAGAGCCTGTTTCATACTGTCTGCAGATACATGTAACAGTAATAAACCTGGCATCGCTTTTAGCGAGATCCCTCTCGTTTTGTTTTCCATCTATTATAAGATTTAATGGTATCTTACCAAAAACCTGAATGAAAACCACTTGAGGCTTTGTCCAGCCTCCTTTAAAAGTTACTATAAAGTGGCAGAGCTTTCTTTCTTCCTTAGATTACTTTATTTTTTTTGTTAAACCCTATAAATGTGCCAGATTTGCCCTACTTATTTTTATCTGCAGTCTCTGGCAGTTTAATAAGACAGAAGACAGAGCAGAGACACAAAAGCACAGAAGCACACATTGATCCAGGAATCCTTTCTATGTTATATGGCAATGGCAGGTGATCTGCCCCCCTGGATCACAGCTAACAGAACGCCAGGCGAGGTGTACCTTCTATGAAGAAAAAAATGACAGAGAACGAAAAGTTGAAATAACGTCACTAAATTGTATTTATGATTTCTAAACTAACTTTTTCCACCGTTTTCCTTTTTTTTTTTTTTTGCATTAGAGAGTAAGACAGTTTTTGCATTTCCTAAGAAAACAAAAGATTGCTTTTCACAAAACAGTGAAAATCAGAATGTAAAATGTGTCTGAATCATAACAAAGACTATAGCTACGTTCAGACTGCAGGCAGCTTCCTCATCTTTGCTCATTAGTCACTTATATCTGATGTGTTTTTTTATGTTTGATCCACACAAATACATTTTTGTGTTTGTCTATTTTTTGTTTTTGTTTTTTTTATCAGACCCAGGCGAATTCATGTTCCCTGCGCCTTTCCTTTTGCATCAAAACTACTCCCTCTATCAAATAACTTGTAGTATCGTTTCTGTTATGGTCACTTTTTGCTACATTTATTTGCTAAAACAAAGTGTACAGACATGTTATAGTTTTAGAACGAAAAAAAAAATAAACCAGAATCAAACTGAACATGTCAGACCTCAAAGAAAAAACAGAAACCCTAATCAGCCAATAAAAGCCAGATCAGTGCATCTCTAGATGTAACCGATGATTAAAGGAACCAGCAACTCCCAAAACGCTCTAGTTCAAATACCCGTCACACACACACACATCACAAACCCAACATGGGCAGGTGCTAAGTTTGATCAAAAATAAACACATGCACCCGCATGGATTTAGACTGCAAATTTTCTCAGAAAGCCAAAGCAGTGGAGAAATCTAAATTAAAAGTAAACTTTGGGAAAGAAGCGGAAGCTTGGCCTTGCTGTTAACGAGAGCATGCTGTTTATGAAACGCAAGCCTTCAAAAACACATTGGAATGCAAATGAGACAGGGTGTTAATAAGGATTTTATTACATATTCCGTATCTTTAGTTGCAGTCAGAACAGCGGGACTCGCTGGGTGCGAACATATGCATTACTTTGACAATTTACGCATGCAAAATCAGTTCTATGTAACCTCATTAGTCTAATTAATACTCTCTGGGAAGGATGAGGTTACATTTGTGATAACAAGATTTCTTCTGCACTTCATGGGCACCTTTTCTCTTTCTGTAACTGACCCTGACTTTTATAACAGAGCCTTCCCCCTGGCTTGTTAGCTTTAGAGGAAAAAAAATATGGAAAACATGAAGAACAAATATTGACAATAAGCTCCAGGGAGTTTAGTTGAATGGGTGTTTTAGGAGTTTTTCTTTTTCTTTTTTTCACAAAATGTCTGCAAACTCGCCATAAATATTCAGTGTTTTTATTAGAAAAGCAAACTCAAGTATTTATACGTGAAATTGCAGGGCGAGAAAGATTTTGATGGGAATTCAGAAGCTTAAGTGGCGGAATATGTGGCCGGGCCTGCCTTTAGCCATGTAGATTAGGCCTGAATCATTGTCTGCAGCGGCAAACATCAGTATTCAGGAAGCGTCCTAAATACTGTAAAAGACTGTTTTCAAAAAGAGGGCAAAGCAGTGTACTTTATCTTGTACTTGAAAAGATATGTCTGACAAAGTTGGTTCAGTCATTGAGGTCTAACCCAGCGTCCCTGCCAGAGGCAGACAGCTCCACTGAAGCATCTCTCCTTTTCCTTCTGTTTCTCTGGATGCAAACATGCTCTCTGACCTTCTCCTTTTTTTATTCCATATCTCTTCCTTTCTACCCTTGTTTTTTTTTTCTATTTGTACTCTCGCCTAGTCTGTTTTCTTCCAGTGATTTGGTCACAAGGTGATTATCTATTTATTTTTTTTATCTATCGGTCTTACATTTTGTCCCACCTGGCACTTTTTGCATTTTCACCTCTATACCTTTCTGCATAATCTCACCTTTCTACCCTTGTACTCCTTTCATACCACCTCTTACGCTCCGTCTTCTCTCTCCTTTCCTCCCTTTTCTCCTTCACTCTCGCTCACCAAGGTCCTGCAGGGGGGACAAGAAAAGCATATGTATTCTGTAGCAGGCAGAGTGCGGGTAGCAGGAGGGAAAACTGCTGTTTTATGGTTTTATTTATGGATCTGTAGGTTTCTGACACAGCGCACATCACAGACTGGGGCAGAGGGGGGGGGGAAATTAAGAGTACCCTGACGTGAACTGCTGCTAGCACCCCCAGTGGAGCTGCAGACTTGCAAGGAGGTAGACAAGTCCACATAAATACACACGTCTAGTGCAAAGATTTTCGGACCAAATGCACAGCCACGGCAAACAGTGTAGACACGCCCTATCATGCACACACACACGCACAAGATGGAAATGCGTATCGTATTAATTAATCTAAGCCACCTTATCAGCAAGAAAAACACAAATAATAATGAATTATCCTCGGCAATCACCACTTACTATTAAAATATAGATCATTTACGCTGCTGTCTGCTTGCAAGCTTGTCGACCGAATGATTGTCACCGCAGTGCCCGCAGAGATGAGTTTTCTTATCTAAAGGTCGACTTAAGCCAGAACAAGGTTTGTCACCTCACCCTTTTAAAACCCGCCGGCATTTAATGGAAGCTGCTATCATCGCACAGCAGATGGTGCTAACACTGCTAGTGCTCATCACGGGCCGTGTCTGTGCCAATAAATGGCCTTAAATGTAAGGAGAATGTCAGGTGGGGGAAAGTAAATGAGAACGGCGTTTGAAACCACGGGCTGATATATTGAGATACACAGCTCCATATTTCTTGAATTAGACACATCTGACTGCTTTATTTTTATATATATTTACATCATACTGATTTCCGTTGGTATGTCAACATAAGTACAAAGAATATACTTGTATAATTCATAAGTTTTCTGTTTTTGCGGAGGGCCAGCTTTGATTATTGCTGCCTCGGGCAAAAAAAAGGCAAAATAAATCTATAAATGATTTCTTCATCCTAAGGGTTGCTGAATGATAAAATAAAGTCACATGTTCACCCGATTTTAGTAATTTACCCTGCCATTACTGAACAGGGATGTTTTGTTGAAAACCATTTTCTTCTTTCCATTACTCTGCATAACTGTTGATAGCGCTGTGTTCTGAATAACAGCGGGGTCTTCTACCCGACCGAATGAGTTTTGTCTCCATGACAGGCCACATTAAAACGGTACATGTCCAGATATAATGGGAATGTAAACGATTCGTTTCACTTTGTGATCAGATGTTTTCTTGAAGGTGTTTTTGATCCTTTTAGATTTGCCTCCCACACTACTAGATCATCCAATAACACGGCAAAAATCCATCAGAAATATCAAAGGATTACATTGGAGACCAGAGTACCAGAAGAGAAACAAGAATAAATTTTAATATACATGGTATTTGTCAGTTTTCCAGGTTGTACGTTAAGTTCAATTCCTTTTATTTATATCATAAACATATACAACAATTGCCATCTAAAGGCACCTGACCAGTATGCCCAGCTCATGTTCAGTTATTTAGAATGCAGCTCTGTCCAAATCTGAATAAAATCAATAATTCAAATCAAAACACTGGCTCACTGGTCCTGTAGCCCCCAGTATGTGTCCATATATATATATATATTTGAAAGATAAACTGTTACTGTTCATTGAGTAATGGGTACAAGGCTAATTTAGTGTTTAAAAACACGTACTACATAGATATCAACAGGAATTTAAAGGTTTTATTTAATCAAATATGAAATATTTTGTAAATGAACAAGATTTTGAAAAATTATTCCTGCCTATAATTTAATGGTCAAATCCCCAGTCATCAGACTTCAAAACCACAGACTTTTGACCACAGTAGAATAATTTTTATAGGTTGGATATTGACGCGTCACAGTGTTGGGTTAGATCCCGCTGCAGTGAACCAAACACTCGTTGGAGACAAAGCATAATAGCTTGTAGTGTGTGTAAAACGCGAGAATGGCTCACTAAATCTGCGGATCTAATTTAGATTATTAAATATAGCACTCTTGTCTGCGTAGAGAACGCTGAAGTGTCCTTTTTCTATTCTTTTGTTTCCTTCAGGCGTGGTTTAGAGTTTTTTTATAGTAAAACTAGATTTTGGTTTGGTTTGAGACACTTCGTTCACGGCGCATAGATATATGTATATATTTAAGTATATAGATATGTTTATATATACATATATACATATATATATATATATATATAGACCACTAAGAAAGTAAATGAGACATTTACATTCCTATTTCCTTTTTTGTATTTTTTTGGTATTCTTTTGATCCATTGTAGATATGAAGATTCACTGTATATAACTGAATGCACCTTCCCTACTCTGCACCTTCTTGTATGAGCCGATGTGACGAGTGAATTTCTCCATTGTGAGATCAATAAAGACTATCTTATCTTATCTTATCTTAATATTAATGTCGTCACTCTTCAGTATAATTTTTCCCTGCACTTCGTCGGAGGAAATCTTCTCGTTTCTCCTCATCCCATAGCCAATCAGTGAACAGCGGTCTGTTAACGGCACATTTTGGCCCTACTCTGCTCTGATCGTACCTACTCCTGAGCAGGGACGGAAAAAGGTTCACCGCTACTGAAAAAACTGTAATCGAAATGCTCACAAAGCAGGTTAAGCCGAGAAGAGCTGGGCCAAGTGGAGTTGGAGGAAAAGGGAAGACATTGGTATTTTTGCATTGCGGTTGTCTCTCCTGTACGTCTACTCGTCCCGCCCCGTCTCTGCTCCACTGTACTCTTGTTGGTTTCTGCAGACCCTCTAAGGCCCAAGGGTTGGTGGCACCTACAGTCAGAAAGGTGCGGGATTTCTTCCAGCACCCAACAAACATTAGAAGAATGTGGCAGGGTTTTCAACCTATACACAAACTATAAGGCTGCCCATCTGACACCATCAACTTCCTGAATTAACTGAACAACCACTTAGATGCAATCAACACCACTCCTGCTACAAACTCTACTCCTGGTCACGATGAGCAGACACTCAGACTGGCCCCAGCTGACCCCAAAGAGAGTGAACACATAAAAAGCAGCCGACCCGGAGAACATTCCAGGAGGGGTGCTCAAGATGTGCTGACCAGTTGGCCGCTCTGCAAATCTTTTAGGCCTCATTAGCTGAGAAACCATCCTGTTGGAAAGCTGCCTTCCTTCACCCAATCGCCCTTACCATTGATACACAGATGTCCTTTCACATGTTGGTGTTCCCCAATGTGTGAAAGGAGAAAGCTGGAATCAAACCTACAACTTTTGGATCGCAAGACAACTAATCTTCAAACAAGGCCGCAGTCACTTGACACCTGGAAGAAAAGAACGTGCACGTACGGATTTTGTTCCTGGACTTGTGCTTCGGCATTAAAGACAATTCATCCAATGGCACCAGGTGAGCTTGGCTTCAGCGACCCCCTGTGTAACTGGATACTTCACTTCCTCACCAACAGTCTGTGCAGGTGGACAAGACCCGGTGCTGAGTCCTCTCACTCAGCACCGGGTCCCCTGAAAGCTGTGTCCTTAGCCCGCTCCTATTCACCCTGTTGATTCTTGGTATATGTATTTATTTATTTTTATACATAATTTTCTTTTCTGCGGTGTTGATAACTTTACATTCAGAATGATGCTGTTGTTTTTCTTTCCACACTTCTCCTGAACCCATGCAATGAATTGAACTTTATTGATCTCACAATGGAGAAATTCACTTCTGCATCTTAACCTATCCCCTTGGGGAGCAGTGGGCTGCCACTGTGCGGCGCCTGGGCAGCAATCGGGGGTTAAGGGTCTGGCTCAGGGACCCAGAATGGCCGCTTGTGGGAGTTGAACTCAGAACCTCTGGGACCGAAGCTCTGTGCTCTAACCACTAGGCCATAATGATGCAAATCTGAATGTCAATTAATAGAAGTCAAAGAGAAAAGTAAGTTGATGGCAGCAGGGGTCCCGTCAGAAGAGAGGCACAACTAAAGACAGATACTGAGCCAAGTGTATTTACTGTTGAAAATAGTACACATACACAATGAGATAAATGTCTGGATCCAGAAAAAAGAGACATCGCTTAACAAAGAAGCATCAAAGTAAGACTACTTTTAATTTAATTGTTTTTTTTTTTTTTTTTGGGTCGGGGCATATAACTAATGGCAGCAATGCCATCAGCAATTAATTTACCAAATTAACTGTATAAATGCTGACCCCCCCATGATGGATTGGGGAGGCGGGGACAACAATGCCTACATGTAGAAAAGAAACACTGTCAGAACAAAAGAATAATTGAGCTGGGAATACTTCATTCAGGAAAGGAAATTCAACAAGATTACCACGACAAAAAGTTAATGGCAGCAAAAGCTCTACTGATGACTCCATCTAGAAAAGCCTGCTAAACAAAGAAGCATCCAGGAGTGCTTTCTTTGGAATAGAAAAAAAAAACAAAAAAAAAACGGGACAACATCAAGTTTATGGCAGCAAAGCTCCACTGATAATTCCATCCAGGAAAAAGACGCTGGTATATGCAGAGACACGAGCCAGAAGAAATGTCTTTGTGAAATCAAAACAATGAGAGTACATCTGGTTATAGGGAGAAATGGATCCATCCTAAATAGAGATACAGCTACGTATTTAACGAAAGAACTGGATTACTTTCTATTTGATAAAAAAAGAGCGTACAAATGGTCAGTGGCACCGATGACTCCTTCCAAGACAGAGATTCTGCTAAACAAATTAGAAACATAACACGCTTAGCTTGGCTAGGTGTACCTTCTGTAGAAATAAAAATGAGAAGGCACGGTTGATGCAGTGATAATTGCAAGAAGTGCTTAAGAGGAGAATATCTGGAGGAAAAAAAAGCAGAGGAAAGAAAAGTGATCAATGTCCTTTAGCAGCACAAGCCTAGTGAAGCATAACTACAGAAATAGCTTCAAGAACAGCCAAGCCACTCTATGAGCTTTTAACAAAAAGGTAAGTTCGATATATTTCTTTCCTACATACAGTTCAGTCCAGCTTTTGTCAGTCATCCTGTTTTTCAGCACTTAAATGCTTATCTGCTCACGTGGTAAAAAAAAAAAAACAACAAGAATCAGAGGTCCTCAAGGGTGAACGTGTTGTCTGCGCCTCCTCCTTGATTATTCCTTACACAATCTGCAGCATCACTAGCAAACTATAAAAATCCAAAAAAATTAGCTTTAACTGGCTGACGTATTTAACAAATCTTACCAATTTGGCTGATTTCATTGTGGTCACGTCTTATAAATCCTCTCATTTGGAGCTCGGAAATGAGTTAACACAAATCATTATTTTATGCTTGCCTTTAGCATATATTCCTGTCAAACAGAAGCGTTGTTCAAAGACATCTAATTTAAAAAGGGAAACGGGCGGTTTTTAATTGCTAAAAGTACTAAGAGTGAATTCTTTGCAGTTCACAGTGATTGTAAAAGGAGAAAAAAAAAAACATCCTCCTGCACACGTGGCAATGCAAAGTGAAAGAAAAAAAAAAGTGTTTATGTTGCCATTTTGTTGTATGAACATAAGGAGCAGCTTTGAAAAGTCGCTGTGCATTTCAAAATCGTTTTGCCATCACCTTTAGCAGATCCTCCAAGAGCCTCTTTACAAAACACCATTAGGATTCAAAAATAGAAGCAGCATTCCCCTCTATCTTTCAGAAAAGGCCCAGAGCACCCATAATATCCCCCCCCTCACCTCCCCAACCTGGCCCCCTCTCCCAACACAACTGTCCACCACGGCGCGAGTGTCTGCAGAGTCTCTCCTCTCCTCAGCCACCCTCTCTCCTGGGTAATTTGTTGTGTAAATACGGCCCCACTTACAGCTGACGGGCCCTCTCAGCTGTGGGGCTGGAAATGCAATTACAGGCAGCAAACACCTCCATTGTTATCACTGGGAGTGGGGGGGGGGGGCGCTCATCACGGTCCCCTCAGTGGTGATGGGGGGGGGGGGGGGGGGAGGCAGTGTTATCGATCACTATCAACATTGTGGAGGTGATTGCTAATGAAGCTATTTGAAAGCCTTTAGTGATCTGTAAAGTTAGCACGCACATCTTTGTGTGTATGTGTGTGTGTGTGTGTGTGTGTGTGTGTGTGTGTGTGTGTGTGTGTGTGTGTGTGTGTGTGTGTGTGTGTGGCGGTCTGTTACCGCAAGTGCACACAAACACTAGTTGTTTGCAGGCGTCATATTTGCCATCCTGTTGAGAATGCCTTCAATCCCTCTCCCTATTGTTGTGCTCTGGCGCCCCTGGTGGTAGTTGTGATAACTACGCCTGCCATCACTACCCCCTGTGAGGCTGTTTTTTGCTATGTGGACTCTTGTAATGCCTGTAATTCGATCCCACCATCCTACTGTATTTCAGACTTGTGTTAGTTATATAACAGGGTGCAGCCTTTTCAATCTATGTTTCACAATATTTTAGGTTGCAGTCCAGCTTTGAGACCAAAAATGACAACGTTCCACATTTAAAAATGACATGTTCCACTGGGCACCACAGTGTTCATGAAAGGAAGTTTGGAGGTAAAAAAAAAAAAAAAAAAAAACGGCTTTAAGAGTTTATTTTTTACATTTAAATGAGAATTGAAGCTCTTCTTTGTTCCGCCTACCGTATCCAGGACTTTTGACCCGTCTGAAGAGAGCCACAAACAAGCTCGCTCACACGTAACTCCATTTTTCCAGCTCTTTGACAACCTCATGCTGGTAAAAACATGGTGGAAACTCATTACCCTGCCAAGAAAGAAGTTCAAGCACAGCCTGATGTTATTCTCATACAGCCATGGCAAAGTGATCGTGCCTATGCGCTCACTCGGTTATTAAGTAACCTAACTTCACAAAAGGATTATTATCCTCCTCATTCTGAGTCAAGCTGCTCTAATACCTTGCTTGTTTGGGAGTCTTTGAAGCAGGATGGGATTTTTCTTTGTCCCCGTTTGATGTGCGTGCAGCCGCCTGTGGACAAATGATTTGCTTCATTCCATTCTGCCTTTGTTCCTCTACATTTAGTTTTGCCTTTATGTGATATTGTTTCAACAACTGCTTCTGCATATTCATGAGACAGACATTTTCTAATAAAACTCTGTTTACGGTTATCAAACGGTGAAAGGTGTTAGGTATATATATATATATATATATATATATATATATATATATATATATATATATATATATATATATATATATATATATATATATATATATATATCCCTCTTCAAAGCTATATATATATATATATATCCCTCTTCAAAGCTATATATATATATATATATCCCTCTTCAAAGCTATATATATATATATATATATATATATATATATATATATATATATA
Organism: Fundulus heteroclitus; assembly: GCF_011125445.2. Taxonomy (NCBI): domain Eukaryota; kingdom Metazoa; phylum Chordata; class Actinopteri; order Cyprinodontiformes; family Fundulidae; genus Fundulus; species Fundulus heteroclitus. The sequence continues at coordinate 19,897,090 of NC_046381.1, forward strand.
TATATATATATATACACTATTATAAGAACTTATTTTTCACAAGTGTGCTTTGATACATTGTATATATTATTAGATGTTTTGGGGAAATTCCTGAATTAATGCATCCACATTTCATAATTTGTTAAAGTATTGGTCGATAACAAATTTTCTTTTTTTATCAGAATCAGATGTGATGACATCTGATGGCATCTTGTATCACAGAAAATGGTGTAACTGTGCTGCAAGAAGCCGATAAACAGCAGAGAAAGTTCAAGGGAAAACAGAAAGACTGGGGCTGTTCAAACAATAGCTGCTTCATGAGGAGTCCAAGAAATCTTTACCTTTAAGGTTTTTTCATCCAACCTATGCCCACAACTCATTATGCTGTACGTTAATAACGGCCAGGGGTTAATTGGACCATTTCACTTTGAAACTGTCTTTATAATTTAATTTAATTGACCATAAATGTCTGTATACGAGCTAGATCTCTTTCTCTTTTAATGTGCCTCAAGACAATATTTGTTGTGAATCGGTGCTACATGCATAAACTGAACTTCATTTAATTGAACTGGAACTGCATTCATATGCGTAAAAAATATCTCTGAAATGCCTTCTGTTTCTATTTCAGCATTCACGTAATTTTCCCTGAAAATGTCCAAATCTTTCAGGTCATGGACTTCTGGTGACAGTGTCCGTGCATTAAACAGATCTAAGTCAGATTTAGTTCTGAAGTCTGGCTACACTAGTCCGAAACTTTTTTTTTTTTCTGGTCAAGCAATTATTTTGTTGAATTTTTGACATCCACTCAGACGCACAGGGATGCTGAGGAATAGAATCCCTCTTCAAAGCTAGACACCTGAAAATGTTGGGTCAAAGGGCATGTCCAGGAGTTTCTCCAAATTAACAGAGTCTAGTTCCACCTGAAGAAAAATCATCCCAGGGCATGATGCTACCACTGCCGTATTTAATTATGGGGATGATGTTCATTTGGCGATGTGCAGAGGTGTGTTTTGCGGAACATACCAGTTCTTGTTGTGGTCAAAGGTTCAACTTTAGTTTCATCAGACACAACACGTTCTGCCAAAAAGGTTCTGGGAGATTTTAGGTTTTCCCCCTTTTCTGTGGTGTTTTGTTTTTCGCTTCAGTCTGAGAAAACGCTGACAACTGAGTGTTCAAACTAGTAGAAAGCATGAGAAATTAAAACAAAGCAAAGGAAAAGCAAAGTATTTAATGGATCCATTATCACAATTTAATGACTTTAATCCTTTATTCTTTTCTGTAGAGCATTGCTTAAACCTTCACATTACTATATTATTATTTATTAGCAGAGAAAAAAAACTTAAATGAGCTAATAATTTTGCCAATAATAAACTGCAGTCTATAGCTTGCGGATTTAAAATGTGTGTGAGAGCGTACAGATTGTAATTTATGTGTTTTCAGGACAGCATTGTTGTTTCCACACGGAAAGTGAGCTTTGAAACAGGGAAGAGATAATTGGCGACGCATAACCCAATCTTCCCTGGACCTTCTGTTCCTGCTGTGGTTTGTGGGAATCATATATATATATAGACTGAATAGTCTGGATATATTGCATAAAAGTCAGTCGGACATCGTCAAGTAGCCATTTTGGTCGAATCTAGGACATATGCATGCTTTGTGGTAAGAAAACAGCTGAGTATATGAGACTTTAGATCATTTTAATATGTTGCTTGTGGTAGCATTTTTCAAAGAATATTTTATCTCTTATTCATTCAATATGTGTTTATTTATATAATCCTTGAGTTTTCATGCGTGTGATTTAGAGCCTCCAGAAGGAAAACAAATGATGCTGCGACTCGTCCAGTTTACGTCCACCTACTTGAAAGGGAAACGGACGTTTTTCCACAAAAAACCATGATGCCACCATCACGAACCCTTTGAGCAGTAGTGTATATGTATGAGCTTCATATTTTCCTGAGTTCCTTGAATTAAAAGTCACAAGGCTTCAGTAACCATTTTATGAGGAAACGCTTTTAAAGAAGATGTTTTCAGAACAGCTGAACTGTGCAGTCATTCATTGATTTCCTATTTAACTCGCTATTGATGCTAAGAACATTGTGACAGATGGAGGTGCAGAAATAACCGAGCAGCCCACTGTAAATGTTCTTGGTGAGTTTGCCCTTTTCATATTAGACACGATTCAGCAGCCCCATTCTCAGGGAGCTTGTCACCGCCGCTTGTTCGGAGCTAATGCTGCATACATAAATGTAACTGGTAATTGAAAAAAAGGCAATTTCATATTTTTGTCTTTTCCGCCTGTTGAAGCAGAGTGATTTATGTTATTCTTTCCTTAAGAGACCAATTATTTTGCTTGACTGAATTCTGCACAATTGTCCTGATTTTTCCATACATGATGTCCTTCCATGAATTGGCTGTTTGCATGTGAATATTAACATGTTCAGTTCATTTCAGTTTATTTATATAGCGCCAATTCACAAAATATATTATCTCAAGGCATTCTACAAAAAAAAAAGAACATCAATTTTATGTGAACAGTTTTAAAGTCTGTTCTTATTTGATCCTAGTTAAACAATGCATTGAGTTTAATATTTATATTAAGAGTTTTCTGTTTAAGGAAAGCTAGCCAGTTATCTGTCATACTGAGCATGCATGTAGTGTAGCAACAATGGAGTGGAGAACTTTGGAAAAACCTCGCCAGCATAGCCTGGCTCTGGGTGAGCAGCCATCTGCTGACACTGACATTGAATGCACCCAAAAACCCATGTGCTGTGTGAGAAGGAGAATTTAAAGTTCGGTCTTGGATTTAACAGGGAGGAAATTAAGAAAAACAAGAGACAAGACATTTCTAATATTAGCAATATCTCAGAAGTGAAAGAAGGAAGCATTGAACATGTTTAACATGGAATACAAAGGACTGGTCAAATATGACACCATAGTTCTTTCCTTTATTACCAGAGGCATCCGCATGTCTATGCCTTCAAAACATACCAGTAGTCTACCTGATGGAATTAATCAGGATTAATGCATAAGTATAGCTGATTGTCATCCACATAGTAGTGGAAATGTGTCCAATGCTGTCTGATAATTTTACCAAGTGGAAGCATAAATATAGTAAAGAAAATTGGACCAAACACCGAATCCTGTGGTATTCCACAAGTAACCCTGGAGCATTATGATTTATCAGTAGCATGAACAAACTGGATCTTTATCAGGAAAGTATGATCTAAACCAGCCTATGCTGCTTTTTGATCCCCTCGGTATGTGTGACCCTTTGTCAGAGAATACTGTGATAGCCTGAATCAAATACAGCACTGTGAGCTAACAACATAAGGACAGACACAGTTATGTGTAGCTCCAATATGAGAATATCATTAGTGACTTTTACCTGTGATGTTTCGGTGCTATGATGAACTCTGAATCCTGACTCTGGAAAACCGGTCATTGCTGTGCTGGTTCTCACACACTTGATTAGCAACTATTAAGATAAATATAAATTAAGATATATATAAAGATTATATATAGGTATGTCATTTGTAAAGGCATCTTGGTCAAGAGAAGCTGTGGTACACCTTTGACTAAGGATGGGTGAGATTTGTAAAATGGGTTTGGTTATTAAAGGATATAAGTTTGGTTGGGTTTGGTTCTAACATTAAAGCTGAAGGTTTAGATTAATATCTATTGTTAACTCAAAATTCTCAACTTCATTAAAACAGTTATTATACAGACCATATTCTGCAGTTGTTTTTAAGGCTGTTCATTCTTTATTTGTGTCGAATTTCCACCTGGAAGATTTGTAGCATCCCAGAAAAGTCCCCTTATGTGTTTTATTCTATACACTCAATCTTCAGAGCTAAAAAAATCATCTAAAAAAAAAAGTGAAGAACATTTAACAAGTTTTAAATGTGGTCTCTAGCCTATTAAAACCAACAGTAAATCCCAAAGTAGCTAGTGTTATAAAAATTAACCATTAGTACTTGTGTCCTTTAATTTCAGAGGTTTGGAAGAAACCCACAGATTTGACCTTACAGTGTAAACGTATGACACTGTTTGACCACTAGAGGTCAGCAATGAGCTTTATTTTGTTGTTGCTGCAATCGAGCAGGCACAGCTGAACCAAACGTGCACCTCACAGGTCTATATTGAGCTTTATGAAGAAAGCACAATGTTGAATACTTTACTAAAACTTGTCTTTAGTTTTAAGATGGCACCAAAAAGCATTTAAAGCAGCAAGTGAGAAAAAATGGTCTAATCAGCAAAGTTTAAGGCCTAGTAACTGTGTCCAACCTTAAATAAAAAAGTTTGTTCATCATTAAGCTGCAAATTCTCTTAAAATATAACTAGTCTGAAGCATTAGCTTTGATGTCTTAAAAACAGATTTCTTCAAAGGATTTAAATCCCCTGATTTCACTTCATGAAATATGTGCAACAATCCTAAATGGTTCTCTCACTAAGGTGGTCAACTTTATTACTTTCATTTGAAAAAGATTTCTAAGGACTTTAGGACTAGAAAAGGGAACAATTCGCTGAGGTTTACAAAGTGAGGCTTTGAGTTCCTTTGTCTGATCAGGGACAAACTTTCCCAGACTACATTGTGTGAACCAGAGCTGTACCACTCTGCTCCATTATGAAAGGCAAACGTCTCTGTGCTTTGTAAAAACTTTTCACCAAACATCTTTCCCTTAAACAAAGCAACATGCCTGGTTTCACTCAGTAGGTAACTTTTCATTTCTTTTCTGTGCAGATGACCAGGTCCTGCAGTTCGGGAAGCTCGTGAGCACGTCAAACACCTACGAACCCACAGCGCCAGGAAAGCCCAGGAAGCCGGTGACTGTGACCACAGACCAGCCTCTGCTTTGGAGCATGGGAATTCTTATCGATGGAAAATAAGACATTACAGACTGTTCTGTAGAAAAGTGACCACTGTTTCCGCTTTAAAACAAAACAAAAAAAGCCTGTAAGTTGGCTAAGTACTGTTTGTGTTTTAAAGGAATGCTGATTTTATGGAGTGGATTTACTAAGAATGTTAAAACTCAAATGGTTAAAATCCATTTGCCTAGTTTGGTTGTAAACCATTTCCATAAGAGCACAATGAACTAGAGCCCACAACGTGCCTTGAACATTATCTCCTTTTCAAGGAGTAAAATATTTAACAGTAAATAAATAATGCCTATTTTGCCTTTCAATAACTGTACTATTAAACTTCTTAATGCCAAAAACAACATTCACAATAAAGTGACAACGCAAATCATGTGTGTTTTCAATTGTTTTATTTACACAACAAAATACAAATGTTGAGCACAGAATGTAAAAATGTTGTCCATTTAGTTCGGCACCACACCAGTCCAATAACGAGGTCTGTCCAGATATCGACGAGATTTCCTTTGATCCAGATTTAACCACCACTAAAAGAAAAAGATGGTAGCAATTAATGAATGCTTAAAGCCAAACTCTGTCATCCATCTATGATAATCCCTTAATAACTAATATTGTCACAAAATTAAGTATTTCTCTGCAATAGAAATATTTTAAATTAAAGCTATAGTTGTTTCTTGTACAGAAACACTTATACTGGGTAAAATCGTCTTTCCATTGTGAAAGTAGTCAACACATTGTTTTCAGAATAAGGTTTTGAAAAAAAAAAAAAAAAAAAAAAAACGCTCGTAGCTTCGATGCTCATTACTTGGCTGAGAGTGGCAAGAAGCAAAATGCGTTTATGAGAAGAGGAAGGCATTAGTAGAAAGAAATAAGGCTAGAGAGGATTTGAGAAATCACTGATGGTACAGTGTTATATCTCTGGATTTGTAAGATACTAAAACATTTATATTCCAAAAAAAAAAAAAAAAGTTTTGCTTATTTGCTAACACATTGTAAGCCAGTTTTATTTTATTTTAATTAAAACTGAGTATTGCTGAGGTGGAAGCAGAGGGATAGCAGGTTTTTGAACGAAACCGTAAACAAAATGCCAATGTTTTAGCATTTTTCATTTATAAAATTACCCATGTAGTTTATGATTAAGACCTACTCAAATATATTTTAAGGCATTTCTTTACATTTAAAAGAAAGCAAGACAACAAAAAAGCTATTGACATACATTAAGTAAACCATTAAACGTGTTTAGCTATCAAAGAAAGGAATTGAGAAGGCCCTGCTTTTGTATTTTTCTACTTGGATTATTGAGAAGCATCAGGACGTTTTTAGATATACTCTGACAATCTTTGCTCAGCCAATGTGTCTGATCTTAAATGCAATATCAATGATTTTTTGTTAGTTTGATTTCATAGCCACCAGACCAACTGAAAACAGGACTTTACTTACACAATGATGTTATTGATGGGGATATGGATGAGCTTTACAAAGAACCCAATAAAGCCCATGATGGCAAACCCAATCGCTGTTGCCATGGCAATCTTCTGAAATTCTTAAGGACAAAAACAAAAACTGTCAAGAAACAGACATTACAGTGGAACGAAACATGCGTTCGTCAAATTGAGACCAACTTAACAGAACAACTTGGCCTTTCCCCCCTCAAGCAAAACCTAGGACTAAAACAAATATAGAAAATGTACCTTTTCGGTCAGGTTTCGTGCACCTCTTCACAAGCCTTATGGAGTCTTTGACGAACTGCCGGCTGGGCTCAACAAACTGCATCACCTGATCCATGTTGTTTGGGCTGAGGACAGAAATCAAAAGGTGTTTTACTTTATTTTAAATAACCATTTACAAACCATAAGCAGTACTCCAAGTAAGAGGGTACCAGATACAAAGAGAAAAATACTGAACACATAATAAAAAGGTTATAAATCAAATTCTTCACATAAGACTTTGTTTTATACCTTTAGATGTAGTACAAAGTTTTAAAGAGTCCAAAAAGCAGCTCAGACAGGCCCTAAAGGTCAGACTTTTACTTTGCTGTCATGGATGTGAAATTTAGCCAAAATAAGCAAATTAACGACACTTTATAACATGTTTTACCACTAAAAACATCGAAGCAACGAGGTTTAATATCCAGCGTAACAAGGACATTTAATTTGCTGTTAAATAAAATATTACGGTCACAAACAAAAGGTTTCACTTATAGCGCATTCCCAGAAAAAGGTGGGCTAATGTTCCCCTTCCAAGATGACAAAAGCAACAACGCGGATTGAGATTTAGGAAATCTTTTAGGCAGCACTACAGAAATCACAGTCACCACCACAGCTGACGTTGCCTTCAGCGCTTCGGTTTATTGCTTCGTACGTAAACTCCCTTCTTACTTTTAGCGCGGTAGACACGACTCTGATGAATAAAGCCATAAAACACGCGGCTCTTTTAAATTATCGACAAGAAATAAATTAATTTGACGGTTCATGACTTACGCCTTGTATTGTTGTCCGACAAGCTAACGTCGACGCCGCGTTGTGTTATAAAGTTAGAATAAAACGAGCAAAACGCCCCAAACAACAAACCTCTCAAACCATTTGGGTTTGTTACGGTCTTAATGAACAAAATCCACTAAAAATAGTAAGATAGCCGCTAATTTACCTGTTTTCGTCCCGTTCTTTCCCAGAACACAGAAGAGTAGTGGTGGCCACGTAGCTTTGACACAGCTAGAAGAAAAAAGAAACCTTGAGCTGACGTAGACTTAAACGGCGCATACGTGTGACGTCAGTCTTTTTTTTTTTTCCAACCAATTTCATTCTACATTGCCACCTGCAGGTTAGGAGGTTTCCTACAACACAAATTCGCAGGAAACGCAGTAGAAGTTATTATGATTCTCACTTTTATTAAAAAATAAAGCGGTAGAAATATATTTAAGGCTTCAAACTGCATGTTGAATAATGTTTTAACTTATTTCCTGTTCACAAGCCAATTCTAGGAGTAGTATATGGATACTTTTTTTGTTTCTTCAGTATAGACAAATGAATTAGAGCTTCTTACTGAAATAAGGTATCTCTGCAGCAAGCAGCTGATAGCATCACATGTATTAGACTGAGAGTCTTATTACTATGGCAACACAGCTGTGACATATGATGTGTAGTTTATTTTAACAAACAGTCATGCATCTGTTGTGAAACACAGCCTATACACAACTTTCTCAATAATAGTAATAGTAATGTGTTCTCTGGGCCTACAGTTCATTTAAAGAGTCTTAATTATTTCAGTGTCGACCTGTTGATTTAACGGTATTGATGACTGCTTTACCTCATTTGAAACCATTGACTATGGGTGCACATGTTTTACACTCATCTAGATTAATTTAATTTGGGCTCTTGCTAACTTATATTTTCTTCATCGTGTACTTTCCCTGTTTAGATTTACGATTCAGCCCTGCAAAGTTTGCTAAATCCAATAATCTATTTTATTGCAACCTTCTGTTCTCCTTATTTTGGTTTCCTTACCAGGAACTTTCCCCGGCTACTTTTTTAACCGTTTTGCCACAAACCCTGGTGGTATTTTTATTCATTTTAAGTTACTTTCATTTAGTGTTTTGTTATGACAGCATCTTGCTTCATTTGCTCTTGCAGGGTTTAAAACCTGTTGATTGCTGCTGAGGTCTTTTGTAACAATACATGTGTAAGCAGCTATATAGCTATTAGAGCTCTTTTGTTAGAAACAACGTCCCCATCAAATCATCTAGGTCCAAAATCTCGCTAAGGACTTTTTAAGAGAGGACAGAGTTGCTTATTTGGACATGTTTTAGAAATGCTAATTATTCCATGTATTCCTTCAGTTCAAGTGCTTAAACAAAATGCTGTTAAAAACTCAAATCTTATTTTTTTTTTTTTTTTTTGTAGGTATGTCTAAAAAAAAGGAAAATTCAACACCTAAGACAATTTTTCCAAATATACTGCTAAAAAAAAAAGGGAACACTTGGAGTTACATTGTGTTGTTTAAGTGTTTCCTTTATTTATTTATTTTTTTGGCGCAATATATTTTACCATTTTCTCTCTTTTTTCCGTCAAACAGTTTGTTTTTTACAGTCTTGTCCTGCTACTTTTACAAAACTAAAATGAAAATTAGATAAACCTTTGACAATATACCGTTCTTTAAAAAGTTGTAAAATGTAACGAACAGGGCCTGAAAATTAAAAAAAATTATATATATATATATATATATATATTCTGCTAAAGAAGGATATACTTTTTAATACCCTTGCTTTTCAGAAGATCAGTAATGCAGCTCTTGATATATTTGTCAAATATCTGCTTAAATAGAAGTATTCTTTTTGTATTTGTTCCTGGTTTGTAACATTTATGTACTGTATATCTGCACTGTTGCAAAAAAAAAACAAAAAAAAAAAACCACTTGTTCAATACTCTTACCGCCTCTCTTGTTCCTTATATAACGTTTTTTTCTAATACTGCCTCATGTGATTTAGATTAAGATTATAGGTTTCTTGTTCTGGTATTTAACTTAAGTTTTTTTCTATGGTTTTCTTAGATCAACAGGAATCAGCAGCAGCATTGCAGTGCTACTTTTTAGACATTAAAAGAAATAACCACAGAGTCATAAGTATATTTGGGTTGGTACTTTCTTGAGAGAGTAAAAGCCTCAGATCTCTAATTAACTGTGTCCAGTTGTGTTAAAGGTATTCATGGTATTTCATGTGGAGCAGTCAGCTTAAGAAAAAAATCTGCACAAAAATACAAGCGACAAACAAGTACGACTCCCAAACTTGTTGGTTTAAAACGTTTATTATATACAAGATGTCATGCTGTTATACAGCATGGTTCACATCACTGTCAAAGGTCAGCATGCTGGCATTTTAGAGCTTTGTTGTGTTGCAACCCATTACCTCAGTTCAGCCATTTCACAGATGTTATTTACCTTCACACATTTAAGAGAAAAAAAGCACTCGAAACTGCAGAATGTGCGACTCGACCAGATGCAATACACAGCTCTATAGTAATAATAATAATACAAATTTAAAAAAAAAAACATTTACAGGGATCTGATTTTTACTGATCAATAAATGTACAGGAAGATTTGAAAAAGGTTCAAACAAAGCAAGATTTTCAACGTGTCCTCTCTTCTCTCAGAGCTGCTTTATGCAATCTGTCCTCTATGTGCTCTGCCTCCTTAGAATTCAGATTATTTTTTGTAAATATCTAATGGGAAATTATTAGCATCGGCAACATCTTTAAGTAACAGTTCACATTTTAGAGTCTCCTTCCTCTTATCACTAGACCATAGTTTGGTGTGTCCTGTTTTTTGAACATGTCAACACTTGTAAAAAATTGTAAATATAAACAACAGAGTAAATAGCTGCCCTGGAACAGCATTTTTGAATCTGTTCAAACTTTGTTGTAATATAGTTAGGATAATTACTAATATAACACAGAGGGCTGTACTACATTAGAGCCTGATAATGAATTTGCTAAATTAAAAGTGATGCACAGATTGTATGACTGACATTAGCAGCTGGGTCCATATTCAACTAAAGCACAACATGCTGGTTAACTTATTGCCATGGCAAAGCTCCATTTTAGTACGAGATATACACAACAAATAAATACCGTCAACAACCACGTATTTTGAAAGCTTAAAAAGCTTTTACATCGGAATAAACATAACTCAGGTAAGTAATTCAACGCATTATCTGTGCTGTATAAAATCAAGCAGAGCTCGCAGGAACAGTCTCCATTGCTTTACAACTTAACTTCACTCACTACAGCCACCATTTTCACAAAAGTAACGGATCTATAAAAAGTGCATAACAGTGCTTTAGAAATGTGAAGCGTGTAGCGCACGGTTCGCCCGCTGCTCTTCATTGCCAGGTGATGCCGAGCATGTCACAGCTCACCTCCCACAGCCTCTGGGCCAAGTCATCATCAGCAGCGGTCCTTGAGCAGCGTGCAGGCGCACAGTCACTAAACTCCAACAGTGGCAGAAAGCGCACATTAGATCCTGCTTGGTTCTTTCGGACATTGTTAAATTAAAAGTTAAACATTTGTAAGGTCTTGCTGAATAAACAGGCTCGATCCCTCATTGATTTAGAGCTACCTGAAATAGCTTCCACTCCGGCTCTCCAGGCCTGGTTCCACAGCGCAAAAGATGGTGGTTTGTGCCCCCTCCACTGTTGTCTTGGTGAAAATCCTGAAGATCTTCACCGCTACTTGTATGCACTGGTGCTGGTGACGCCACAGGTCCGACTGGACCACCCCGGGGTGCAGAGAAAAGACACTGACGCCAGTTCCTGCGGGGGAAACAAAGCTAACACATTCACTCAGAGGTTCAAAAGCAGTCACATTATGTCACATTAAAACTGCAAAACGCTTTGCATTTTAGTGGAATTCTGTCTTAGACCCACACAAAGCATAGAGCTCAATTGTGAAGTGACAGGAAAAGAGTATATGATTCTTTTATAATGTTTTAAAAAAACCTAAAAAGTACGGAGCCTGGGAGAGCTCACTTTAAGTGATTTTTTTTTCATGTCGTGATAATTTCTGAGCACATTTTCATTTAATTGAGTCCTCGAATTAATAAAACTTATTCGAGCACACGTTTTAATTATTCGTGGGTGCGTTTTGGTAGATCGAGATCTCGAATATACTATAACGTGCTCATGTTTACATGTGTCAAGACAATATTGAGTGCACGTTTTACATATTGTGGCCACGTTTAAGTAGATCGTGCACACAATGTTCAATAACCATGTTCACTAAATTGTGCTCTCGTTTTAGTAAATCGTGCGCTCGTTTGAGTAAATAGTGCGCTCGTTTAATAAATTGGGCCCTCGTTTTACTATGCTTAAAATGAGAGCTCAATTTAGTAAAATGAGCACACACTATAGTAAAACGAGAGCACAATATAGTAAATTGTGCACACGATTTAGTAAAACGAGTGCACAATATAGTTAAACGAGAGCACAATTTAGCAAAACGAGCGCACATTCTCTCAACATGCAAAACATTTTGCGATGACCCCTCTAGGGCTCCGTAAAAAAGTGTTCTTTCAGATATAAAAACCTAAAATATTTGCCCGTTCTTCCTTGCAAAATAGAATTTACATCAATTTACAAGCCCTGTGTGGAGTGTCAATGAGACGTACGTCAAAAACAGAAAAACTTGTAAAGAATATACAAACAAAAAAAACAAAGTGAATGCGGAATGCGTTCATATTTTAACAAATAGCAGGGGTTTAAATGCACGTCTAGGAACCATGTGTGTTCGTTAATACCTTGGAAATTCTTTCTCACCTTGTAGTCTCTTGGCTAGGGAACGTGCAAACAGGACATTAGCCAGCTTGCTTTGCCCATAAGCCTTCATAGCATCGTAACTCCTTTCGCTGTTAATGTCGTCAAGTCGAATCCCAGTCCAAGTGTGGGCCACCGATGACACGACGACAATGCGTGCTGGGGTTGAGCGTTTGATGAGGTCGAGCAGCAAGTAGGTCAAGAGGACGTGGCCTTGGGCAAAGTAAGGAAACGCGTGGCATTAGGTGACCTTCCTTGATACATTCATTCAGGGGAGATCAAAACCACCCAAAGGTCTGAGAATGCCTCCACAGTAGGTTGAGTTATTGCAAGTATTTCTACTCGCTGTAGATTTTTCAACCAGTCTGTGTATTAAGCCAGAGAGTTTACATATTCAGTGGGAATGCCATCAGATTATGTCTCTACCGTTGTACTGAATTCTCTTTACCGAAATGCTGCCATTATGCGCAGGTTAACCACACTCTATATACAGAATCCTCTTTTTTTTAAACGCTCGCTACGGCTTGTGTCCGTGGTATGTGTGAGTCTGGGTGTCCATATGTGTGTGGGCACACGTGTCTGAGCACAGACTGTTCACACGGTGTTTGTGACAAAAATAAGGCACACAAAAATAAACATCATCTGGTAGTAGGAGACGGCCCGGTGCGGACAAACACAGTGACAGCCTGAAAAATAAGCAGCTCCGGAATATTTTCAGGCTGATGTGTTTGTCAGCTGTGTTGCTATCAAGACTGGAGCCCTCCTCTCACTTCCCAGTCCTGTCTAACTATTCCTGAAATACAGAAATTTGGAAACTAAGGTCAAATAAACGTCAATCAACCATGAACATTTTCTGTATTTTTTTTTTTTTTTAGTGTCTTAAAACTACAGCATTCATCTTACATAAAACACATTTCTGCAGCAGGACTCACCCAAATGATTAACTCCCAGCTGCATTTCAAAGCCATCCACTGTCTTGGAATAAGGACACATCATGATGCCTGCATTGTTTATCAGGATGTTCACTTGCTTCTCTTCTGGAAGACATTGGTAATGTCTATGTTATTACAGTGGAAACCAGATAACACACTTTTTTTTCCACTGTCTGTCATTAAATCTCATACATATTTCCTCTTTTAGGTCAGTTTGGATTACCAAAGTTGTTCAGGAAGGAGAGGTCCTAGAGATTAATGCATTTTATGGTGTGAAACATTGCAATGAACCAAAGAATCTCATTATCCACGATGAAACTATGGCTGAAAGGCTACTCTATAAGAAAGAAGCCTTTACTTCATCGACAATTACTCTCATTACAAAGACAAAGATGATCATTTCTGGAGGCGTGCTTTTTGGTCTAATAAAATTTCAATTAAACTGTTTGGAGACTATGCCTGTCGTTACATCTGGAGGATGAAGAGGGAAGTTCTGAAGCCTACGAACAGTAACTGTGATGCACGTGGATGGCAGCATCATGTTGCGGTGCTGTCTTGCTGCAGGAGGGACCGGTGCTCTTCCCAAAACAGATGGCATCATGAGAAAAGCACATTATGTGGAAACACTGAAGCAACAACTCAATAAGCCAGGATACTAAAGTCTAAAACATTCTGGAAAGTGCCCCAAGATTTCTCACAGCGGGGAAACCAAGGAGGCAGGTCAGAAGGGTATGAAACCCAGATACAATGATTTCATTCTTGTTTTCATTAACTGTCAGACAGATCTGAGTTAACCAGTCTTTGACATCTCAATTACAGTGGTGCAGAGACATTCAGATAGTAGGGAAATAAATATGGTTGTTATCAGCATAACAATCAAAGGAAATATTGTACTTCCTGAATTTCAATCCCAAAGTAAAGATATAGACTGACCCTTGATGTCAACCACAATAAATAGTGGTTTAAGAAGAGGGTTATCCATCCATGGATAGTCACCAACTGAAGTAACTGCAGTAATAATCTAATATCTTCCCTTAAAGCTGTTTTTGAGTTCATTTTGATCATGTATTTACTGCTACCAGCCAACCTTTGCAAATGAGTTGAGCAAAAGCCCTGATGGACTTTTTATCAGACAGATCCAGTTTCCTGATGACAATGTTCTCATTTCCCGTGTCCTCCAAAATGTCCGCCCGAGCCTCCTCGGCCCTCTCCACGTCTCTGCAAGCCATAATGATGCGGGCACCTGAAAAACAAGGGCCAGGAAGAAGATGATTAAGAGACATAGATGTGTTCTCCTATTTCATGCTTCTTTGGTCCCCTGTTGTGCAGCTCAGGAATACTTGCAGCAGTAAATGAGCCCAGACAACATGCTTGCCTCATCTTGAAGTCTGATCTTATATTCTTTGGTCTCCATTTGGTCAAAGCTTTTATCTTCAAACTACACCTTTGGAAAAAACCTTTTTCACAGCAGCCACATTGTTTTTTCTTAACTTAATCAGTATCAATGTTTTGTTTTTTTAAAGTGGGACATTAAAGCAAAGAGTCAACACCAACAAATTTGCAAGTTCAAAAGAGCAACGGTCTTTTTACGCATTTACAGGCAACGGAAGCTGCCAACATCAAACAAGCGATGAAGTCTTTGTGAGGGAAATCTTTGTGCACGTTTTGATCATTTTCTAATGATTTCTAAGCCCATTCAAAAAGCTCATTTAGCTCCACTGCTCCACGGCCCGTGAACACAGGACCATCTGAGCTGTGTCATCCGCTTTGCTTCCGACACAAATTACGAGGCTTTCTCCTTAATGAGCTCAGAAATGGGTTTTGAGGACAACAAGCTCGTTCTTCCTCCCTCCCACGCACAAATTCGGATGCCATGGCCATTAAAACTAATATATATAGGGGGCACAAGAGCCCCCACGTTAACCAAAAAAACCCTCTAACCAAAAAAAAAAGAAGAAAAAAAAGAAAAATCCAACAACACACATTTCAGATAACAGTTCCACCCTGCAATTAAGGAAGTGGCGAGCCATTAATCAGTTGGAATGTAGCATCTGTGTCCCATTAATGTGTCTTTGTTCGTGATCGGCTGCTCCCACGTGGGAACGCTCAATTGTTCTCCTGTTTTCAAAGTAGTGAGTGAATCTCTTTAAATACAATCAACAGGATTATCAAAAAGTGATAACGTCATCAATCAATGTAGATTTGGATTTATTAATAGGCGATCGAGGCTCTCAGACCACTTTGTCATCACGCTGAACGGACTGAATCGCCGGCGTTCTAACCAGGACGTAGAAAAAATGGCGTGATTTCCCTGGGTACCTTAGGTTGCAGCTGCCCCAAGGTATCGCTCCGAGTAATGAATCTGAGCAAATCTAATCATGTTGTCATCCTGTCATTACATAATCCCATTTACAGACAGATGAAGCCATCTTCTGACAGGGAATTCTCCAAAAGCAAAGCGAGAAGAAAAAGTGGAGGTCATTATTCTTTCATCTCTTTTATTCCACTCTTGTTTTTTTTTCTCGCGGTGCTCTGCATTCATTTGGTTTTTCAACAGCAAAAATACACACGTATAAGCTTTTTTTTTTGTTTTTTTCCCCCACTGGTCTCTACATCATGAAATAAAAGGAAAATGATTCCCACTTGCCCTTTCATTTACAGAATGAAGCTGTGCACTCTCAAATGCATGGTGGTAATTTTCAAAAAGCAGCAGGGGCATACTTCACGCTGCGCCTTAGGCGAACAAACAGATTTAATCATCTATGCAGAACCAGTTTTCATATTACGTTGGGTCTGCATGTGTGTGCGTGTGTATGCGTGTGTGTGTGTGTGTGTGTGTGTGTGGCTGCTCCCACCAAACTCTCTCTTTTGTTGCCTGTCTGGCTCAGGAGGGTTGCAGACCCTCACAATGCTCCCTCTGTCTCCCTGACGCCTCATCTGACTTGCATCACTGCCATCTGTCTTTTAACATGATTGCTTACATGTCCAGCGAAGTGGCAGTTTTATTTCCCGCATAAGTTGCCTCTGACGTGTAAGCCTTTGAGGAATGCCGAGTTCATAAACCCTGCAGAGGGTCTAGTATAACGTCTACAACGAAGTTAAACCAAGACAGATTAAGTGTGATTAACATTTGAGATTAGCACCAATCACAGAGCAGCGAAAAGCGCTTAAATCCTGGAGGCGGGGTGGAATGTGGAAGTGTAAAAGTTTAAAATTTTTAAAAAAAAGAGAGATATAGAACCAAAGTCAATGGACTGGACCGTACCTCTTCTTGCTAGATCCCTGGCTGTTTCCTTGCCAATGCCAGTGTTGGCTCCGGTGATGATCACTGTTTTCCCATCTAACCTCTCCTCAGATGACCAGTGGTTACAGCATGCACTCCTGGGGAAATTCAGAAAGGCAGCACATAGCATGTATCTAGGTTCCCCTCTCAATTAGCTCTTGTCTATTTGAACACACGAGCAAATAAATTCAACACACCAGAAAAATCCCAGGGGAGCTACCTGTACTGTAAAAGCCTGTGTGTTAAAGGTTGGATCCATATTAACCTATTATTTAACTATCTAATAATATTAATATTAAGAACATTTCTGGTGGCAGCCTAATCTTCTTACAAACTGTTTTCTTACAACTTCCTCTAATCATCTGATCTGGCTGCTTCACATTTTTTTTCTTGCAGAATTTGTTTCCCTCCTACCTGCAGTTCATTTTTTCCTCCAGAGTAACGGATTTCCAGTTCAGCGTCGGTGGACGACTTCAGCTGTAACCAAACAGGCGTCCCCTTCGGTCTCAAGCACACAGTTCAGCCCTGGCTTTCAGGTTGTCATCTCCACAAAGCCTGCTGCCTGCACTTCGCCTTTCCGTGCTGGGCCAATCAGAAGCGAGCTGACGCATGATTGATTCACAAGTTAAAGCCTGAGAACAGACGGCTTTCCTGTTGGCTCCTGCCTGGCTGCCTGGTTATGGACTGGGAATCACACCAAACCTCATGCATCATGCTTTCACATGAAGTAATTGGCCACAATTCAGCATGTTATAAATGCTCCATCTTAGGAAAATGAAGCTTTAGAGAAGATCTGATCATACACGCTTTGATCTAAGAAATCGTGTGATTCAGGGTTAGTTAGTGCCAGTCTGCAGTGCTGGGCATGGACCCAAAGAATTTGCTTCGTTTGCAAAACAACATAAAAAGAAGACAATAAACCAATGTCACCGGAGCCCAAATAATGAAGGGGAGACGCCAAAGATTCACAAAAAAAAAAACGATGGATGGAATAAACGTTTCCAAAGATCAAACAAAACAATGAAAGCTGACAATATATTTAATTGACAATGTCCCTAAAATTTTAGAAGCTTAGATCAGCAAATAATTTGACACTTAAAAATAACCGTATGCTTTTGACAAAAGAGTTATCTAAACATTGATCGTTACCTTACAGTATACTCCTTTCTTGAAATATCAAGTTTTCTGCAGGCGACCATTTCCATTTCTCCTGCAGCCTTTTTAAAATGACTCTTCCTTCATGCAAATTCCCAGTCAGTGGAAGGCATCTTGTCTCGCGCAGGTGGCCAATAGAGACCGGCCCTTCACCAAACCAGGGTAGGGCTTGAGTATGCCTTAGTGTAGACCTTCTTTAATTTGCTTATCAGAAGCGTATTGGAGTAGAGGATGCTGTCTTCTACAAGCTGCATTGGGCTTACACCTACCTGGATGAGCAGAGTACCTGTTAGAATATTGTTCTTTGACTTCAAGAGCACATTTAACATAATGCAGCCTTCCTCCTCAGGAGAAACTGTTGATCTACTGAGAAAGAAATACAGGCCTGAAAGTGACATTTTCCTTTTGCTAAATGGCTGAAAAATGTGACTATGAAGAACAAGATTCTTTAAACACCACTGTTTTGAATGCTATGGGAAAATAGCTGGAGGAAAAGAGATAAGATTAATTAAACATCTGGATGAATTATTCCAAAGTTTGGAGCAACAAAAAGAAAGACGAATTGTTTGCTGGAGAATTAGAAGGGAACCGGGTCTTAAGTTGTCTATTTGCCTATTACAGTGGTTGCCCCCGTTGTTTCCCCATCCAGACGCACATGTGACGACCACTTGGGACTGAACATAAACCTGGGGAATCAGAAATCACATTCAAAAATTTAAATTCAATGTACTATTGGTGGAATTATATAAGGAACTATTGGTGGACTTTTGATGATGGAAGATTTCCCATATTCATGTCTTCATTCTAGGCCAGGGCATTTAAGGGATGCAGACCTACAAATACATGGGGGTCCTGATTGATTACTTTATACACACAAGTATTACTGTGAATGAAGACTCAAGCTCCAACCTGTGGCACTATCATGTTACATTGAGGGTTTTTCCTGCCAGATTTTTTTAGTTGTTGTTTATGGAGAGGAGATGGGAGCACAGAGCAGCTGCGAACTCGGTAAGTAACCTCAGAGAACGACACAGACGTGTTTAATTTCTATTTTCGATGACTTTGTCAATCAATGCGCTTTAAACATAATCAAAAAAAGTATAACAGAAAACAATTTGGACCACGTTCCAAACAAAATGTTCTGTTATTGAAAGTTTTAAAATAAAACTAAACTAGTCGTAAAATAAATGAGACAACAGAGAGGTAAAACGGCAGGAAGTGTGCACATCGCCACAGACAATAACCACAAGCGCACGAGAACATTAGATTTTATTGTATCGCATCCGATAGGCCATCATTATGTCATTCAATAAAATGTCATTTCATCTCATCCCATCTCCACTTTTATGCGCTTTGTCATTTTAAAGTTCAAACTTTTACAATGATTTTATCACAGGTCAATTTCTCTTGTCACGCAGACATTGTGAGCGACATGCAAAGTTGCCGAAGGAGCTTAAACATCTTGTGCACAAAACGAAAAGGGCATCTCCAAAGCATGTCTGAACTCTTCTGCACAGCATGCAGGCAGATTATTTATCTCCAACGGATGCCCAGCAGGTGGCAGCTCACAGCCCACAGCTTCAAAGCCGCACCATCATCCTCACCTGCCCTGCAGCTGTCCGCTCTGGCACAGTCCCTGGAAAAAAAGAGGAAGAACGAGGTAAATACATGGAAGAATGTGAATTATTAACTTTTCTGGACACAGTTTCTTTTTTTGTTGTTGTTTGTTTGTTGGTTTTTTGCTTATTTTTTACTGGTCTTGTCCAGCCCATCTCAGACAGATCAATGCTTTACGGAGAAAAACACATGAAGGACTTCTACAGTTTTGGTCATACATTATTCTGTCATAAACATATAGATCTATAAATGATATAGATAGCTATATAGTTTATAACTGGCATAAGGCTAGCAACAAAGCTGGCTTTTTGTTTTGAATTTTATTTTTTTATTTTTGGATGGATGGATGGATGGATTTTTATTTTGTCTCACTGACTTGTAGAATCCACCGGTGAGCATCTCACTGTCCGGAGTAACGACGCAGTAGATGGTGGTGGAGGCGCCCTCTGCTGGGGTCCTGATCAAGAAACTGAACATCTTCGCTAGGTCCACAAGGGGGCGCCTAATGTGCCTTGTAATGTCAGTGTTCACAATGCCAGGGTCCACGGAGAAAGCCATTACACCTTGTGCTGGGGAGAGGAAACAGGGAAGACCTTAGATGCAGAGACAGGTTCTTTTTTTAAGTTGTTATAAATGTAAATCCTTCATAACAGTCAAAATGCGTCTACATTATACAAAAGGCAATTATATTAGATTAGATTAGATAGAACTTTATTGATCTCACAGTGGAGAAATTTACTCGTGACATCGGCTCTTATAGGCAACAGAAGGTGCACAAAGGAGGAAAAGGTGCATGAAGCAGTTATATACAGTGGATGGGGAAGAAAATAAATAAATAAATAAATAAAGAAAGAAAGAAAGAAAGAAAGAAAGAAAGAAAGAAAGAAAGAAAGAAAGAAAGAAAGAAAGAAAGAAAGAAAGAAAGAAAGAAAGAAAGAAAGAAAGAAAGAAAGAAAGAAAGAAAGAAAGAAAGAATAAGAGATTTAAGGTGACTTATATACATTCAAATGGTGGCAGGTAAAAAAAACAGTACGGTTTCTGGTTTGTTAAATAAGTAAATAAACTAAGTGAGATAACTGAAAATATGTGAAGGCTCTTATAGGACAGGAGATGCGATGCAATGCAATGCAAAATCTGCAACAAAAAGATCAACGTTTTTACTTCTAGAAACACTGGCAAAACTAGGCGTGACATGCAGAAAACACTTTTACATAAAAAAAACCTTGCTTAGAGCGGTTGTGGCTGAGGCATGAGACTCGCACTGGCAGCAGATGCAGACCTTTTATTTTTCCATGCACAAGGAGTCAAAGATAACTGTCAGTCTCTATGGATCTGCCACACACCCACAAACACACACACACACACACACACACACACACACACGCCCTACCCTCAGTCCTTTTGGCCAGCTCTCGGGTAAACAGCACATTAGCGAGCTTGCTCTGAGCATAGGCCCTGACAGGATGGTAATCTTTATCCCCGTTCAGGTCATCAAACTGGATCTTGCCCATGGCGTGAACCGTGGACGACACGTTGACGACCCGGGACGGGGCCGAGTGCTTCAGCAAGTCGAGCAGCAGGAAAGTCAAGAAGAAATGACCTGAGGAGGAAGAAACAGAGGGAGCATAAAGCATCACACACGAGACGGTCTCCGAGCAACAGAGCCTAAGTGACAGGGATGAGGGGTTTCATGTTTCCTCTACTCAACCACAGTTAAACATTTGTTTCTTAAACACAATAACAAACGCATAAAACTTTTTTTTTATTATTCCCTACCTAAGTGATTGACTCCAAGCTGCATCTCATATCCATCCACCGTCCTTGCGTAAGGACAGATAGCCACGCCTGCGTTGTTGATGAGGTAGTTAACGGTCTTCTCAGCTGAAAAAAAACACAATATTGTTGATGGCGCTGCGTTTTGGAGAACATTTCCAACATTACCCTTCATATATGGAGTCTGTGTTTCACCCACTGTTATAGATAGTCTCAGCAAACAGGCAGATGGATTTGGTGTCAGCCAGATCGAGCTGCCTGACAACCACCTTGGCTCCATTCACCTCCCTCGTGATGTCAGACGCAGCCTGCTCTCCTTTCGCCGTGTCTCGGCACGCCAAAACCACTCGGGCACCTACCAAAGACAGATTAGTCCTTCTGGACCAACGATGGGGGTTTTTGCTTGTACACTCAAGCTTGAATCCGAACATGGTCGTGTTTTTGTTTTTGTTGACATAAAAACGAACAGTTTGCAGCCAACGTGGCTACTGTTAATTCAGTTTAATATCCCATTTAGGCTAATTTAATTCACCCGTTTAGGGTTTAAATACTTTCCTACAGAATATTTAGACACTGTGCAACAAAAACAAAAGTGTCGGTTGTGTCGGCTTGCCTCTAGCAGCCAGGTCTTTAGCCGTTTCTTTGCCTATTCCGGAGTTTGCCCCAGTTACTATGGCCGTCTTGCCCTCCAGACGCACATCTGACGACCACTTGGGACTTAACATAGACCTGAGGAATCAGAAATCCCATTTAAACAATCTCTTAAGATGAGCTAAAACATGGAGTCATGAGTTTTGCTCCAAACACTTACACACTAAATGTTTAAGTATGTTTCTTACCTGATAGTTTGCATCTTTTTTTTGTAGGTTTGGCGAAGTAAAAAAACAGGCAAAGTCCTTCCTGAAACTGAGTCTGTGTCCGGATTCAGGTCCAGCGATCTTGCAGAAAGAGAGTCAGAGAGCTGAGAAAGAGGACGGGTTTACACCCTCACTGGGACGTTTCAGTTTAGTATAAATGTCCTTCTGTTTAGACTCAGTCAGTGTAACTGATGAATTAAAGCTGAATCTGTTATTGGGTATCCGATGAGGAGCCACATGACAAGCAACACTGAACAGTAGTTCAAGGAAATGAACTGAAAGACATTTTATTAATTGAATTCTGTTAAGCTACATATAATCAATTATAGTACCAGCAAAATGAATATTGGATCACTTTTGTGATGGGATGTGGCTCCATATTGTAAGTGTCGATGTATTTCCTAAAGTTTTAGAACAACTTTTACTCAAGAGAATGCAGGGAAAATGATTCATTGTCCAGGCGATGGTCCAAGGCGTTTCAGAGTCAAACGGATTCAGATCCTGTTTTCAGATTTCATCCGAAACAATCATTGGTATCTATTAGGTCGTCATGTGAGGTGAGACTTAACATAAAAATGTACGTAGTAACCAGAGACCGCACAAGCTTTAGCTGTCAAGGTCTTCTGCAAGGGAGCAAGTGACATTCAAAACCTGTTTTCACAGGTGAGACCGCTGTAATTTCAGCATTTTATTAGTGTGGACTTTCTGGTGCTTTCCACAACTCTAAACCTATCACCTGTATCGAATATGTTAGGTAGGCTCCTATCCCATCTGCTGATTGGGTCGACACCAACAGCTCATTCAGTTTTGAGGAGTGTAAGATTACAAAGGCTCAGTCCAGAACATTAGCCAAGAGTGGGATTCCCCCCTGCTGGGTGCACTCTTGAATATGTTTAAGATATTTGAAGGAAAAAGGTTCTGTAGCGCTTAGTGAAATCCACGGTGGTGCTGCAAAGTCTATCACATGAACTCTTTCACATTTTGTCACAGATCTCAAACTTCAATGGATGTTATTTAATGGATGGCACGTTTATTTATAAAGTACTTTTCAGTAACAAGACGATCCAGAGAGATGGACACAAAGTAGTGCAGAACTTTGAAGGGGAAGGAAAATAGTACATGGCTTTCAAACATTTTGCAATAATAAACAGACTTAATTTATATAATGCTTTTCTAGTCCTCACAATTTTGCACACATTCATATTTGGATACAGTGATTGTGCCCTGCACAGCGACACATGAACACATAACCATGATATTCAATTTTATTTGTCATTCCAGCATACATTCCGGTGAAATGCGTCCTCTGCATTTAACCCATCCCTCAGGGAGCAGTGGGCTGCCACTGTGCGGCGGTATTGTTCACGGACCCAGACTGGCAATCTGTGGGATTCAAACCAGGGCACTTGTGCACTCAAGCTCTCTGCTCTAACCACTAGCCCACCAATCAATGTGACAGGAGAAAGCTGGAGTCATAACATCAACTTACGGAGTGCAAGATGACCACTCCTCTGAGCCACAGTCGAGCCATTTAAAAAAAATAAAATTTTACCGATGGGAACTCAAAAAGCGTGGCGTGGCCTTTTTTTTTTTTTTTGCCAGCTTCACTCTTATCCTTCTAAAGTCCGGTGTCTTCAGATGTAGGCTAATTTTAACGTAGCAGAATGTAAATAGAGTCTGTCTGTGTGCCGTTTAATCTCAGGATAGATAGCTGTTCAGTGAAGGCCTCAGAGGTTTGTTGGAGAATTTAGTGGGAAAACAGCATCACGAAGACATAAGAACCAAGCAGAAAGGTCAGGCATAACGTTTTGGTAAATACGAGGAACTGATGTGAATTTCTCGATTTTACCTGTAGCTAAAGGCAAAACAGTTAAGGAGGACATTTTTTTTTTTAGGATCAACTTCTGAAATATAATATATATTGTTATCATATCCTTATCTGAATATGATGTGTTATCAATAATTGTGCAATACTGTTTTTTCCTCCTACTTTTATTTTAGCCTGTTTGAAATTCATGCTCTGTTGCTTTAGAACTAACTTTAGATCAGAATAGCTTGTTTTTTCACTGCTGACTGAGTGTGTGACTCTGTCTATGTATTTTTGCCACCATCATGGCCGAACCCTCCCATTGTGGGACAATAAATGTATTTTTTTTAAACATATCTTATGACTGTTTACCCACTAAATAACTCAGAAACAACATATCAGTTTCTAGGAACCTTTGAGCGGCTGTCAAGGTCGCCTTGGAAAGTTTATTTAACCTAAAACGACCACTAGGGGGTAGGTTAAAGCAACTTGCTACGTTTAATAGTCTTCTCACTCATTCAAAGCTGGAAAAAAAAAAAAAAAAAAAAAAATCTTTTGACTGTAAAGACAAGCTCAGGGCTGGCCGGGCCCAACCATTTCTCATGTAAACCATGTGAAAGCTAGTCATAACTTCCTGTTTTTCTCTAACGACCGATCTAAATAAGCAGAGAGGAGATGCACACTCACACACAAACACACACGCATTTATAAACATACCCCTGCTGACCCAAACCAGGCCCAAATGAGCTTTGCCAGCTCCTCTCATGTGGTCTCCCTTTGACGCTAGCTGGTCTGACTGCTCGAGCAGTTTTCTCCTCACAGCTGCTCGCCATCCCCTGGCTTGATGAAAGGCCGTCTGTCTGTCAGCGCCGGGACAAACACAAAGGGACCTTGCCACATATATAATTAGCCTTGCTTCATAGGGATTATAGATCATCAGGAGGAGGACTCTTTCATTGTAATTTGTCCATCCCAAAATAGGAAAGTTGACAGAGAGAGAGAGAGAGAGCCCACAGAATGCAGGACGGCTGCCAGCTATGACAAAAAAGAGACTTCAATGCCGCCGATATTTAATTTTAAAACATGTTTAATTTTAATCAAAATAGTCTTTTCATGTATCCGATGCATCGGCGTTGATATGTACAGGATTGGACAAAAGCTGTAGAGATTGGGACTGGTCTTTATCGCGAGGATGCTGTGAAAATGTGAGACGTCGTTCCCAGTTTTGCTTCCGGTGTGAATGTCGTGTCTATCAGCGGGGAGAGTGGGACAGAAGAAGCTGCTTTCACGAAAGAGTCAAAGGGCTTCGTTTCCTCTGAACGCCAGGAGCTCAAAATTATTCATACCCTGACAAGATTTAGGTTTAAAAAGTGATTTTCATTCAGTCGAGAGTTTTGTTTCTGATTTGAAGTGAAACAGACATCTCTCAGAAGTTAATACGATGTAAAAGGAGCATCAGTTTCAGAATACAATTTGTTTTGCACTCATTTGCATTTTATTTTAAAAAAAAAGGCACATCAAAATTCTTTATTCATTTTCAGTAATCAATGGAAAAACCTGTATTGAGATTACAGCGGTGAAACTCCATCTTTTTTCTGTGTTTCCACTGTTTTTTTTCCATTGATTTTTCTTTAATGATGAGCGAACGGCCTACTGGCCATCACCCTAATCTATCGCTCCATACGCAGACTCTGTATCATTTTCAAGTCAGAACCCGAAAATTTCCAAATAACTTGACATCAGAAGAAACATTTGAACCTAAATCTGCCAATAATTTTGAGCTTAACTCTATGTCAAAGTAATACAAATAAAAACAGAAACCATGACTGTGTGGACATTAAAGCAAAAAAAAAAAATTTTCAGTACAGTTGTGGCCACATTGGTCCTAAAAGGGCCCAAAAACATTTGAGAACCAGGCAGATAACACAAAAGACCTTCGGTAAACAAACACACTGCGAACCGCACGTTAATTAGGCAATCGTCTTCTGACGTAATATCTGGCACACAAATATGAAAAACTGAAAGCAAGGTTCATTGTCAACTGTTCCAAGTACTTACAAACTCTTATTTCCAAATAATCTGCAACAGTGACCAAAACATTTTGCTGTCGCTCGACTGGTTGTTTCGTGACAAACACCAGCACATCGCTTTCAATGTAAAAAGAGAAACATTAAAGACTTCCCAGTCTGTGTAGGTATTAAATTCTAAAACCATAAAGGTGTTACAGTGTAGGGCCACATTATTAAATATTGAAATGTTTTGTAGTATTCTTTAAATAAAGAACCAGGTGTTTGACAGGAATCTTATCATAACAAGAGCCAAAATAGTATTAAGGAGATAAAAGCTTTAAGAACTGGCCTCTTTCGGGGGCCACTAACCTCTAAGTCCATGATAGTTTGCATTTTGCCCGCTCTCAGTTGCACAAAACCATCAAACTCATCCCTGCCAAAAAAATCAAAAAGACGAAAAACTCATACTTCTTTAACAAATAGGTAATGCTTCTTTGGAATATATACAATCATCTATCACTTCTGAAATTGTTGGGACAAAAAAAAAAAAGACATTAAAAATTTACCCATTAAAAAAAAATCTTAAAACATTTTGATTTTCTTCATTAAAAATTTGCAAAATGAAACAAACCAGTAATAAAATAGCTTATCAAATGCATAGCATTTTTCTCTAAGACATGAATCGCACATTTGGTGCAATAAGGAGACAATAAACAAAGTCTCTGTACAGCTTACACAAGCTTTCATACCAGAACTTGATGTGTTTTCATATTGTAAAAAATAGCTTCTGCAAGCTTCACTCAGTGAAATGCTTAAAATTCATCATCATCATCATCATCATCATCATCATCATCATCATCATCATCATCATCATCATCTTTGTACGGACTCTGTGTTCTGCCAGCTTCTAGTGTGGCTAAAAGAGTAAAGTTTCAACCATAAAAAAAAAAAAAACATTGAAAATAATTTCCACATGGTGGATGTTTTGCTATGTGAGGAAAGTCTTAAATCATCCAGCTGTCAAATTCAGGCAGGAGCCTACAGACATAAGTGTGGAGGATGAAAAGTGAGGAATTAGATATGTATTAACTATTAGTGTCAAGATCCAACTGAAATTTCCATGCAATGAAAAAAAAAAAAAGAAAGCGTGTTTTTTCCAGCATGAACTCAGTTCCCTAGAAAATTACCCATCATTGCCTGGAGAGAGAGAGACAAAAAGTTTCCACCTAAGAAGATCTGGGAATAAAATGAGAAATTAAACATGTATGAAAAGTCAACTGATGGGGGAAAAAAAATATTTTTTTTTTCTTTCTTCTTATTTTAAGAGTAAACCAATTCATTTATTTTGATGGCCATTAAAGCTGAGGAGATGATTGCTGTTTTGACGGAGGCTAGTCGCCCTTCACTTTCCTAGTATCATTTCTTGCACCGGCAGCGTCTGTTCTCGCAAGGTGCTGTGGGAAATGGAGTCCCCTGGAGACCTCGGGCAGCTTTGGAAAAAGGGGGCCGTCTCACTGGCTTCCTCCTGCACGGGGCTCCCGAAGGCGCCGTCCGACCCGTCCTCGTCGCTGCTCTGAGACGTCTGGCTGACGTAGACGACGATGACGTCACCGGTGACGTTCATCACCTGACCGCTAGAGATGAAGGTGGTGTTGTGGCTGCCCGAAACCAGACCTGAGGAGGGGAGAGATGACAGCGAGGAGCAGAGGAGATGGTTGGTTTAATGGCAAAAAAAACCTCCAAAACCATTTCTTTTCAAGTGCTGGGAAAAGAAAGACTTTTATGGTGTTATTGTAAGATTCCTCCACGACACAAGCCGATAAGATTTCGAAGCAAAGAGAAGAAATGGACCCCGTGTGTCGGCTGGTCCTCCGTGACTAAGACTATGGGCCCTCGTGGTACCGTGGGTTTAATGACAATGCAGGACGGCCACAGAAAGGCCACGGCTACAGATCGCTGTGTCATTTCCTTCCAGCCACTCTGCAAAGCCCAGAATGTCTCTGCATGACAAAATCCAGACAAGGACACCAGTAATTTAAGAAAAGATTTATTGAAAAGGCGAAATGCTGCCGCCGTTTAGGTCAGTCCACTTTTAATCCAAAGACAATAGGTTCTGCTATGGGTATAACAACCAGTTGTCTAACAAAAGGTGCACATATATACTTTATATAAGCAAAGTATGTCAATCAATAGATAATGGAGGATTTTTGCTTCTTAAGTCACATTTCACCACGCCGAGGCCGCGCTTCCCATTTCACCCTGCCTCTCGTCTGACTCTCCAGCCGACCCTCTGTGACTCACAGGTCGCGTTTCTCATCTGTTCCGAGCCACACACGCAGAATCCGAGCAAATATCAGGAAACGCCGTTTATTTGCCGCCTTTACACCCACATACGTTACTCTTAAAAAGAGCACCTAGGCCTATACAAGTCAAGACGGCAAACACCGTCACTCCCTTATTTAGAGAGAACGCTCCAGTGTTCCCGGAATACCAGTCTGAGAAAAATGTGTCATTCAACCACAGCTTTCAAAACAAAGCCCAGTGGAATCTCAATGGCTTCTTATGATTTACCCTTTCCTAATCCTGCTTGTTTTTTTTTTTGTTTTTGTTTTTTTGTTCCTTCTGGATTCTCAACAAGTGCAGCACTTATGTTTTATCACTATAACTTTAAGCTGTAACAAAAAAATAAATAAAAATAAAAATCACTGTAAACTAATTATTTCTTCCAGAAGCCGCCAGGAGGATTCTCTGGACGTTGTTCGTTATGCGGCTAGTAGCTATCTCAGGTGTCCAGGTAAAACCGCTGCCTCCTCCTTAACCTCTGAATAGCAATGCGCGGGAAGCGGTATTCAATCACGTGTCATTACTGCATGATGGGAACTCATTTCAGGTCAGCGAGCGTGTCATTAAAATACCAAGCCATCAGTGAGAGTCAGAGACGGTGTTTGTGTGTGTTGGGAGGGTAAAGTTATAAAAGTATTACTCAAGCTGCGCACATCTTGCTCCAATTAAAGCTGTGGTCACTTTGCGCAACCCTATGGAACTCTGGGTAAACAGGAGCTTTTGTCCCGCGGATGCACACAGACACACACACACATGCAGACGGGCTGAGCAGTGTTTGCTCCAGTGTGGTTCTGGTGGTTCTCAAACGCATCAGACACACACCTTTTTCCTGCTGCCTGTGTGGTCCCGCACAACTCTAGAGTCCAACTACCAGCGCTGGCTTTAATAGAACATGGTTCTTGGAAATAGTCCGACCGCTTTTTGTTATTCTGACATCAAACCGCTGCTTTAAGCTCGCTGTTCAACTCTCAGCTACAACGCTCCAGTCTGAGAAGACCAGTGTACTTAACACAGTTGCTGCTTTTCTCTCCAAACGCCACCGTTACGCGCTGGAGGCTCGTTGCTGGATTTGAATAAGTGTCCCTCAATGTGTTAGCGGCACATGCACGTCAGTAAGAAACCATGCCAGGTTTAGATACTTTGCATTTTTTTTCGTGTCATTCCTTTACGCTGGTGTCCCCCATTAATACTAAAACAGGCTTTTTGTAAGTTTTGGTGAATTAAAGTGAAAACTTTGAAATAACCTGTTTAAGACCATTCTTGATTTTAATTTAGGAATTTGTCATCTGCAATGTTTTTTGTTGTTGTTGTTTTTACCCTATAGAGCAGTTTTATAATGGTTACATGAATTAGGGTACCAGCCAATGGGTGAAATCCCGGCTGTTCTGCCAAAAAAAAAAAAAAAACGAAAATTAAAGTTTTACATGAAAAACAACTTAAAAACAATATGTCTTTTTTATTATTATTTTTATCCCCTTAATAAACTGCAAAAAGCAAGTTTCATCAGATGCTATTTTTCAAGTGACGCAGAAGGGGCTGAATGTCCAGAAACAGGTTCCTTCCAGCAGGGCTGCTTGCTGCACTGCATCATGGGCCATGTAGTTTTGTCGCAATGTAATAACGCCAGAACTAAAACCCTATCATCCTAAGGAATGCTGCACGTGGGTTTTTTAAACAAACAGTTTAAAGAAGCGGTGACTTAAGACAAAAATCCCTATTGTACTTAAGACTTTTAAAGTCTTAGAATGCAAATTAACAGATACAAGAGTTTCTGAAACCCTTTGAAACAAATACCTATATGTCGTACTCTAGTATGACCCAATTACTGCCTAGAAAAACACAGCCTGAAGTAGCAAAACACAATAGCCCCACATTAACCAGAATAAACCAATTATTAATGTAATCATTATTTTGTCAAATAAGAACTTAAAAAAACTGAATATATAAAAAAATTAAAACTTTGCGAAATTGGAAAACAGGATAATGCAGTTTTATTGAAAGTTATAGAATAAGGATATTGAGTGTGAATGTGGTAGCTATGTTAATATATTCACCTGGTTACCAGTAATACATTTTTTTAAGTTAAATGTGGAGCGACACAATATATAAAACCACAATCTACGTTCGCTTGGTTGGACATTAGGGCGTCAGACATTTACACGCTGCATATGGACACGTTGGATGGACTGAACCTAATGAACAGACCTGAGGTATACGTGTGATAGATGAGATACTAAAGCTCAAAGTGTCAGGAAAAATGTATTAATATCAATACCATTATAGCAATTTTCAGCACCACGAGTATCAGTAGTAAATATTTTCCTGATGTTGTACAGGCCTGATTAGGTGTATCGCACAATAATGTATTTTATAATGTGTAAATCAATACTAGTTAATTTTAAATTTAACACAATCCTTCAGTCAAAGACCCCTCCATAACAATATTCTCCCCTGTGTCCCGTACCTGAGGTAAGAGTTGGCTCCGCCAGCTCACTGTGGAGGCTCTCCGGCGAGCACTCCAGCTCCGTCTCCTCCAAAGAGAGCTCGTTCTCCCTGCTATCCCCGCAGAAAGCTCCCAGGCCGCGCTCCGACCCGGAGGCCTCCTGGGGCTTGTCCAGGTACAGTTCTCCGGCGGACGTGGACATCATCACGGCACTGACCAGGGTCATGGCGGAGGCTGCGTTGTTTTCACTCGAGTCAGATTCTGTGCTTGCCAGTCTGTATAATTCCTCCTGTTTCACCAGCGACTGGTCGGACAGGGCTGACCTGGACTGTGGCGCCACCTGGGCCTGGGACAAGGGCAGGCAGAGCTCAGGGAGGGGATTGGACGGAAGAAGCAGAGGGGAGGTGTGGATGAGAAGGGGACAGACCGAGCCAAGGGATCTAACGCATGTCTCGCTCACGGATGAGCCCGTCTTTTCCTGACCCGCCCTTTCCTCTGCTATCCGACTGTCACTTTTGTCCCCTTTCCCGTTTTCCTCTCCATCCCTTTTGCCATCGAGGCCTCCGCACGAGCACGTTCCTGGTGTCCCGGGAATAACAGCCTGACTGCAGTCCTCATTCTCCCCCACTTCAAGCGGCTCGCGAACAAAAGCGACGCACACGCAGGAGCCGGCCAAAAGCGGGGAGGCGTTAACGACCTCCTCTTCTGACAGCTCCTCGGGCTCCCCAGATCCTTGGCTCTCAGTCTCTGTCAAGGTTTTCTCCTGGACCCCTTCTTTTTCTGCCGCTCCCTCTGCGAAAGGCAGGGAGATCCTGACGCAGGGAACGGAGGCCGGGAAGGTGCATTGGGGGTCAATGTCAGGGCTGTGGGAAGCTTGGCAGATGAGCTTAGTCATCTCGCACGGCGCGCATTTGGAGCCTGCCACCTCCGGTATTCCTCCCCCTGCAGCTCCGCTGCGGTAAAGAGGGGCCAAAGTGTCCTAGAACGACAATAACAAGAAACACTGATAGATGCGACTAAACTCGAGTCTGCTGCTTCACAATGGGGCGTGACCAAACCGTGTGCGCGACAAGCACAAGCTTCAATGTATTTTATTGCAGTTTTATGGGACCAAACAACACAAAGTAGCACATAATGGTAACATGGAAGGAAAGTATTGCATGCATCTATATGCACTCTCGTTACTCCGATACCTGTAAGTAAAAATGCAGTGCAAACGATGGCATTCAGAGATCACATAACTAAATAGACTGTCTGCCGTTCGCCTGGAGCAAAAAGCCACTCTGGTGCGATGAGACCAGAACTGCTAAACCCGGCCAGTGGTGGAAACCTGTTCATGCATTGAAACGGCCCGGTAAAGACCCAGGCACATATTCCTCTGGGAAGCTGTGGCAAAACTTTAAAATGAATGTTGACAGCAGCTCTGCAACCACACAGACTGAGCTTGAGCTGGTCTGCAGAAGAGAATTAGCCCACAATGCTAACTAATCTCTAGCTATGCACAGCTGGCGGCGACATACACACCAAATGACTTATGCAGCTGTAGCTGCAGCCAACGCCGCTCCTCCAAAGTATTTGCTCAGGGTGGGGTGAAGACAGACACGTGCCACACTTTTCAAATTTTTTTAACTTGAAAACCGTGCTTTATTTTCCTTCCACTTCACTATTATGTTTAACACATAAAATCTCTGTAAAATACACAGACCTTTTTGGTTTCATCTTAAGAAAACATAAAAAAGTTGGCTGGTTACCTGCTGTATCCGGCTCCTCTTCAGATTCTGCACACAGGATCGAAGATTAACTAAAACATACAGCACAACACCCGGCGTTACTGACCAAAAATGCTGAGGCGAAATGCGCTCGTGTTGGTCGACTACGTTCAGAAATCCGGAAACAATGCGTTCACCACTGAGGAAAGACTGATGCACGACTCAGGAGGAAAAAGGTTGAAGTGGTAAAAGATGAATTGGAACTCACCAGAAAGTAACTTGAGTTTGTCCTTGTAGCAGAAAAGCAAGAGAATGAGGAGACACAGAACAGTAATCACTGACAGCAATGCAACTACAAACCAGGAGGACGCTGGACCTGCAACAACACATGCATAGAAGCTTGCTTTAGTGGTCTGCATCTTTTCATTTAGCGCACTTAAAAACACTCCAAAACACAAACAGTCATGTTACTTTGAAGATTTGAACCTCAGAGTTGCAATAATATTTTGCCGCTATATATATGTTCATTATAAACCAAGAAAGCTGCTAAGCGACAGCCTGCAGGGGCTGCTTACCTACGACAGGGGGTCCACACTCTGCATCAGCCTGAGCGCTGCCTGGTTGGGTCTCACTCATGCCCACGGCTTTACAGCTAGGAAAAAAAGTCAAAAATTAAAATATCTCTTCGAATTAAATATATTTCACTTAAATATATTTTAAACCTACTAAACATACATTATGTTTATTTTTCATATTTGACATATAATTGTACAGTTGTGTAAATCAGAATCAGAATCAATAATCCCAGAGGGAAATTACTTTTGTTACACGCTCCAGATATACAAACATATATATATATATATATATATATATATATATATATATATATATATATAATATATATTTTCCTTTTTTTATTGTAAATATACAATTAAGTACATTCAGTGTAATTACAAAAAGTTTTTTTTCTAAGAGATCTGTCGACCTGAGTACCGTAGTGTGCTTTTATTATTAAATCTGCTGTTTTTTTTATTTATTTATTTTAAGGCGAACAAATAGAAAAACATTTTTTAGGCTTCATCTGGAGCATTCGGACCCGGAGAGAAGGTAGAATTACAAGAAGAAATACAAAACTCATCTCCGAGAAGGATCTGGACATAACCTGACGAACGTGTTTCTTATAGCTAATGGTAAAGAGAGAGGTTAACCTCCAGCATTTTACGGTATTCCAGGCTGTTTTTCCTTACTTTTTCCATTCTTTGCATGGCTCCTGCCCTTCCTCAGCAGAGTAAAACCCCTTCTTACATTCAATGCAGATCTTCCTTCCATTTTTGGAAGCTGGTAAAAAAAAAAAAAAAAAAAATACATTTATTATCATATATTAGTGATGCACAGCCATCCGTGATAGTTGGACATGCATGGATGGGTTTTCTGTTAGACTGTCTCACCAGGGTCTTCCTCAAGTCCGTGACCGGGCCTGCAGGTGGGTATCACCTCACAGTATTCGCAGTTGATGAGAGAACACTGGAAACCTGTCTGGCACTGACACGGCTCCTCTCTCGTTAAGTCTACATCCATCTCAGATCTACTCTTGAATTTCTTACCTAGACGCGAAAAAAGTGAGCTGGTTAATAAAGACCTGTTTTTTTGTTTTTTTTTTTACTTTTTTTTTTTTTTGGTGCAGCTACTAACCCGGGTCGCAGTACTTCTTTTTGATACAGTTTGTGTCTGCCGTCCAGCCGGGCTGATACGTATCATCGCTGCAGTTAGAACATACGGTTTCCTGGTCAGCATCGCAGGACAAAAGCACACGCTGACCTAAAGAAATCAGAGGGACAGAGAGAAATGAAACCGCATGCGTGCAATCAGGGTAGCCGCTTTAAACCTGCAAAAGGAGAAAAATCCACAAATTCAGAGCCTCTTTTCTCTTTTTATGTAGTAGCTACTTGTGCCATTAGAATCCTACTACAATCTGATTGGCTGTGAGAGCACGTGTCGGCGCTATTTTCAGCCAAATGCATGCGTTTAAACATCCTTCCGCTTTTGAAATGGCTATGCACTAGAAAAAGGCATCATTACTTCCTGCTGATTCCATTGAGACAACCAGATGCACGGTGTCCTTAAACTTCTTGCGTTTTACTTCCATCTGCATGTGAGCGTGTGTGTGTATGTGTGTGTCCATGCGCTCACTGTTACCTGGTGGACACTTTTTGCAGCACGTGGAGCCGTTTAAGTAGTAGTTTTCTTTGCACTGGGCTGATTTGGACAGTGCACCCTGAAAGAAAATGAGATGGGGTTAGTGGATTTGTACAGGGAGCAATAGGCTAGTCCAGTGGTTTTCAGTCCCGCTCGTCAGGACACGCTGTCCTACACGTTTTAGATGCGTCTCTGCTCCAGCACTCCTAAATGAAATGATTGCATTAACCTCCTCAGCAGCCATCTAGAGCTGCAGAGGCCTCTTCATCCCCACTTTATTTAAGGCTTGTATGTGGAGGCAGGGACACACCTAAAACGAGGAAAGTTGAGGTTTGTCCTGAGGATTGAAAAAA
Source organism: Fundulus heteroclitus (assembly GCF_011125445.2). Taxonomy (NCBI): domain Eukaryota; kingdom Metazoa; phylum Chordata; class Actinopteri; order Cyprinodontiformes; family Fundulidae; genus Fundulus; species Fundulus heteroclitus. Next base: position 19,931,721 of record NC_046381.1, read on the forward strand.
CACTGTGCTCTTAAAACCTATATTACTGGTCTACGATTTTTAAGATTATTTTCGAAAATTCAGATCACCATTAACGTGTAAAACCATTGGATGAAGATGGTGGAACTATTTCCAAAGGCATGCTCAGGAGTTATTTTTTTTTTCAACCACTTTCTCAGAAACACCTGACCAGAGCGGCATCAAACCCCTAAAGCAGCCAATGAGGCTCTAATTAGCCGGTGCTCGGTCTCGAAGCAAAACGCTGAAAAAGCACACCACCAAGTCCAACACACACATGCCGTACACACCCTCGCGTCTCTCACAAAACCTGCGGCTTGTGAACTCCTCGCCACACTGCTGAATTAGAGAATCTGGCTGTTATGACAGAGGTGAAGCCAAAGCCACAAACTCTATATATAAAAAGGTAGGAAAAATACAAGCCTGGGGGACTGACTGCACTTTGAACTGCGACCAGCCGTCTTCGCGTTCTCAGTCGGCTCTTTTCAATTTAGGTTTCCCCTGAAAATGCGCAGTTATTTATGCTGTGGTTTGCTCTGTAAATAAATGCAGAGACTGCACAGAGCCTCAACCTCCCTCACAGGTAACATTGAGAAAGACTTGTTCAATGTGTCTGTTTATTCAATGATCTTTATTAACACTGCATTACAGCGACACTAGACGCTTGTTGATGAGGATGCCAACCTTCCTAAACAGTAAATAAGAACTTTTGGGGAACTAAATATTAACCATTAATACATTAAAATTTCAATCAAAAATATTAGATTTTACAACAACATTAACTATTCTTAAATAAGAAATGTGGATAAGGACCTAACTGAAGGTATTGGTTTATTCATGCTGGTTGTGCACTGAGTCCAGCGGAAAATGGCCGATGTGTTTACCGTGCTGTGAAGAAATATTTTCTGTTTGTGCTCTTTTGTCTCACTGACATGTTTTATATGCAATAAAGATAACCTGAGTGAATAAAGAAGCAGATTTCAAATGATTCGAGCAGAAATAGAGATTAAAACCAACCTGCCTCTATGTGAAAAAGCAGGTGCGTGGTCTGTCTGAGGTCATTATGTCCAGACTTTGACTAGGCCACTTCATTTTATGATTTTAGCTATTAAGAGGTTAACTTTCTGGTTTCCTGTAGCTTATCACCCTCCTGCATGACTCAAGTGTGTCTGAGGTAAAGGCTATGAGCTGATGGCCGGACGTCCTCCTTCAGGATTTTCCTGTAGAAAGCAGAATTTATTATTCCCTCAATTATTGCAAGTCTACCAGGCGCTGAGGACCCAAACCATCATATCATGTTTTTTTTTGTTTGTTTGTTTGTTTTTGTTTTTTTTTACTTTTTCATAGTAAACCAGCTGTGCTATGAATAAATATACTATATTAAACTATATTTAGTAAAATTATTTTTTAAAAGTAGTTACCGTTTTATCACTGCGTCGTTCCTTTTATGAAATGGCTTTATAAGATAAGATAAGAATTCCTTTATTGTCCCGCATTGGGGAAATTCAGGTGTGACAGTGGCCAGACATTTATTAGCAATGAAAAAAAAAAAGAAGATAAAAGGACAAACTAGTCTAATCTAAAAATTTGCTCGAAGGAAACACCAAGAATAGAAGATAAAAAGTAAATACCAGAGTAGATATTGCTCAAAGCAGTAGAAAGAACTCCTGCCTATTGACATTACATTATCCTCATTTATCAGATGCTTTAATCGACTCAAGAAAAAAAAAAAAGTTTTGGTGTTTGATATTGTGTCCTTTTAAGCATAAAGTCAAAAACCTTACATCTTCAATGCTTTTTTTTTTGCACCACACCTCCATGTTTAACGGTGTTGAGTCTCTACGTCTGGCCGTGCAGCCTCAGGCGACGACAGCTCAACAACAACACTGGCTCACATTTAACGGCCTCCTCTTAGACGCGCACAGCCGCCAACCTTTGTTTTATGTTCTAACCAAACGGATAACGATGCACAGCACTCTTAGCTCGCGCCACAGAGCTAATAAGGACCATGTGCCGCAGCAAACTGAATATATCCATCAATGGATCCTCTCTACATCTTGTCCAAACTGTCCAGGAAGCAAGATCCTGACAATTGTGTTTTTGTTGGTCCAAAATGTAAACACGGGGCTCTTGGTAACGTGTGGCAAAGTGTTTTGACTAACTAACTATATATGTAAAAGAAAAACAACTCATCCGCCCCATAAGATTATAGGTTGCCATAATGTAGAAAATAGAATCTCTGACCACAAACCAACTTTATTTGCCATACGTGCTCAAATCCATCATTACAAATGCACACAAAAAAAAAATAAAATATGGGAAGAGTGGAAAGGGAAAAATAATCAAATGGGAGGAACGAAGTAGGCAGTCCTTAAACGAAGGGGGGAAGAAAAGGACAAAGAGGCATTCAGAGTTCCTCCTCCGCCGTAACGTTCAGTAAAAACCCCACTTCCCTCATATTTTTTCCTGGCTAGTTTGTTTAACTTATAAAACATCTTTCACAACTCGTGCGATCCCATCAGGCGCAGTTGTGACTCAGGCTGCAATCCCTTTGCCTCCAGAGGACGGGAGAATTTGCATAACGGTCATAGCAGCTACCAGGCACGGTGCCAGGAGATGCACAGTGTGACTTTTTAGGGCTCTGGGGGTTATACTGATCTAAGATAAGGAGGTGGAAAAGCAACATTGCCCAACAACTGAATCTCTGCGTAGTGATTGCATCTGTGTCCAAATTGCCTTCAAAGTCAATAAAACACATCCCCTGATGTGTCACTGGAAAAAAAGTAGTTGCTACTGGTAAATTGTATCTTTTTACTGGATTAATAAAAGAGCAGGGGCGGATTTTTCCAACAGAACGATCATTCAGAGATGAGGAAAATGGCAAAGTCGTGATAAATAATTAACCTGTGAATAAAACTTACAATGTGTTGGCATGCCTTTAATAAGCTGACAACAGTTTATAAAAGGCAGGCCGAAACAAGTAAATTTCCTTCTTTTTTTCCTTCTTTTTTTTTTTTTTTACATTGGCATTTCAAGCATTGCTTCATGTTGTCGAGCTGAACGGAACACACACAAATACTCCAGTTCCTTTCCATCAAATCAAGTTTGGATGTGCAGGTCTGACGCAACACTCTGATTGCTTAAGACGGGCTAAACCTGTCGCTAACTAATTCTTGTGGAGGTGATGGGACACATCCACTGCCAGGAGATTTAATGGTGACCAGAAATGGTGTGAAATCGGCCTTGTTTTGAGAGAAAACTGTTGGAGGAAACTGAATCACTCAGCAAATACGAGGCGACACGTCCTGATTGGAAAACCTTAGCAGATAAAGGAGCACATTAATGCTGGTACACATGGAGGAGTTTTGGTCAAAAACACGGAGGAGCCAGTTTTGTGGGAAGCAAATCCAGCATTTGCACAATTTATTGTTTTTTGTTGCTTTTTGTGCTGTTGTTTTTTTTTTGGTTTTTTTTTGTATTTGAAACTCTGAACATCTTGAAGTCATTGTCCATTGCCCAATATCTTACAGACAGCTTGAGATGAATTTGGAATGCACTGGGTAAAAGTGGTTGAAAAACCTAAGACATGAAGGGGAATTCTGAGGGGGATATTGTGAGCCAGTAATGGCAAGACCACCGTGAGAACAATCAAGAGCCAAAAGGTTTGCAGTCTCACTTTAAAGCATATAACGGAACATAATTCCCTCCCATCCCTGTTCTGACTCCTTTTCCAGGCATTTACTCGATGTTGGGTCATTTCATGGCTTGTGAAAACCTTTTGCTTCTCTTCTCCTGTGCCATCGGCACTATGAATTCCCAGCATGGGAAAGATGCTTGTGCCAGCTCAGACTTGGTCTCTTTCAACACATTTCGGAGCAGACGTATAAAAAAAAAAGCATCTGTTCCAGTCAAGGCATTTCCAAGCTGCTTTACGGTAAAACATGCAGCGATAGAGCGCTGGTGCCCAGCAGTCCCACCACCACAACCACATCTTAAAAAGCTCTGCACCTGGACAGTGTTAGCAGCTGCGTGGACTATTCAAAGTGGACAGCATGCTCACTTTTCTGTTAAATCACTGAGAAGATCGCACCGTTTCTTTAGATGGGAACCAAAATCAAAAGGGCGCTGGTATTGCTTTGGTGGGCAGAGTCTCAGATAACCCTTAACCTCCAGTCCAACTTATAAGGAAGGCAAGAAAGAGAGATGTGATCCATGCAGTGCACTCTGTTCCGGATGATGCCCGATCCATACCTGGTGGTCAGAACAGGATTCCATCCAAAAATACAGCTGTTTACGGTCAGTGTTTGTGCGTAAAAAGCAACATAACAGTTTCTTCATTGGGGGAGTGGAATCCATTTGATGTGATAAAACCTTTGCAACATCAAATCAAGCCACAGTGAATTTCAATAGGTTTCAGCTATGGAATGAAACGTGATGATTATCCCCAAAACCACAGTGCGCAAAAACAGTGTGATTGTTTGGACAATTACGCACGCGCGCGCGCGCTGCTCATGAGGGGCAGACACACACACACACACACACACACACACACACACACACACACACACACACACACACACACACACACACACTTAAATCAGTTACAAGACAAAACAACCAAAACTTAGTTTACCTGTGCGAAAAATGTGGCGAGCGCACACGTTATCCACCCACGGAAAATCCACCGCATCTTTTCAGATTGATTGCTGCTTCTGCGTCTTAACGCACAGCCCAGAAATCAGACTCCCCCCCCAGCCCCAAACCCCACTCCAAGTATCCTTGTTGCAAATCACTTCTTCTTGCTTTGTGGCCAAAGGCTGGTAGAGCTTCCGCGCAAACTGTCAAGGCATTCCTGCTTCTTCATTCCCCGTTAAGCAGCGGCGGCTCCCACAAGCCCTGTCATCTTCCCTCGGCTTCCATCCACTGAGTGTGTGAGAGCCTGCTGGCATGCGGGAACTTGTAAAGCTGCGTGACCAAAGGGACGGAGGGGAGGAAGAAACTCCTCCCACCTTTTCATAAATGGAAATGCAGGAGATACTCCCGTCTCCATACGGCGTGCCACTATTTCATTGATGCGCTTTTCTTCGTTTATAGAAGTTTAGATTAAAATAAAAGATTAAAATAAAAAGCCAGAGGCGGCGCAAGGACATGTAGACACGGGTGGCCAAGTTAAGAGTGAAGTTTTAGAGGTTTTATCTTATTAGGCTTATTATCTGCTTTTTCCTTTTCTTCTTTTTTTTTGTGATTGTAATTGTTATTTTTCCACATAGTCCACCCAGGGCTGCACAGCGGTGCAATTCCCAGCATTGTTGTGTCACAGCAATATGGTCCTGCTTTGGAATCCCAGCCATAGGCGTTGCATGGTTGGGGAGGAGGGGTGGGGGGGGGGGGGGGGAGAACAATTCCAAGAGCCACTGACTAACAGGGATCCCCCAAAAGAAAGTTTACACATTGCTCAATAAAACAAAAGGCACACTAAAATAACACATCCTTGATCAATTAATTAAATATTATTAAATACTTTGTTCACTCCCAAGTTGAATGTGCCGACAACAAAATCACACAGAAATGATCAAAGGAAATCAAATTTATTAACCCATGGGAGGTCTGGATTTGGAGCAACACTCAAACTTAAACTGGAAAAACACGCTACAGGCGGATCCAACTTTGATGTAATGTCCTTAAAACAAGTCAAAATGAGACTCAGTAGTGTGTATGATCTCCCTACAATGCCTGGGCATGCTCCTGATGAGGTGATGGATGGTCTGAGGGATCTCCTACCAGACCTGGACTGATGAAATGCCACCCCACACCATTACTGAACCACTGCCAAACTTGTCATACTGGAGGATGATGCAGGCAGCAGAACGTTTTCCACGGCGTCTCCAGACTCTGTCACGTCTGTCACATGTGCTCAGTGTAAACCTGCTTTTACCTGTGAAGACCTCAGGTGTCAGTGGTGAATTTGCCAATCTTGGTGTTCTCTGGTAAATGCCACACGTCCTGCACAGCGTTTGGGCCGTAAGCAGAACCCCCACCTGTGGACATCGGACCCTCATACCACCCTCATGGAGTCTGTTTCTGATCATTTGAGCTGATACATGCACATCTGTGACCTGCTGGAGGTCATTTTGCAGGGCTATAGCAGTGCCTCTCCTGTTCCTCCTTGCACAAAGTCGGAGGTAGCGATCCTGCTGCAGGGTAGTTGACCTCCTACGGCCTCCTCCAACATCTCCTGATGTACTGGCCTGTCTCCTGGTAGCACATCCATGCTCTGGATACTACGCTGACAGACACAGCAAACCTTCTTCCCACAACTCGCACTGATGTGCCATCCTGGATGAGCTGTACTACCTGAGCCACTTGTGTGGGTTGTAGACTCCGTCTCATGCTACCACTAGAGGAAAAGCACCGTCAGCGTTCAAAAGTGACCAAAACATCAGCCAGAAAGCAGAGGAACTGAGAAGTGGTCTGTGGTCATCACCTGCAGAACCTTTCTTTTTTATTGGCGGGGTCCTGCTAATTGCCTCAAGTCTATTCCATCTGCACAACAGCAGGTGAAGCTGATCGTCAATCAGTGTTGCTTAAGTGGACAGTTTGATGTCACAGAAGTGAGATTGACTTGGAGTTACATTGTGTTGTTTATGTGTTCCCTTTATTTCATATTTACATGAACTTTTGGGATGATTTAGATTTTTTGTCATGGGACCCATAATTCCTGGCAGCACCCCTGATCCCAGCCAGACCCTTGTTTCCCCCCCTGCTCGCCTGTATTTGTTCCGCGTCAATCCAAAATACATCCATGACGCTATAGGGTCATTTGCTACTTTGAATTGTCTGTAGGTGTACGTGTGTGCACGCCTGGCGGTTCGTCCTGTATGTCTACCTCTCACTCGCTGACCGAGATAAAAAAGAAAAAAATGGATCTGTAGTATCCACCCATCAAGGCCGCGTCGTTCCGATTTTTAGGGAATAGTATTTGAATAAATCTAAACCTTTGATTAGTTTGCGATTTAAAGATTTGTATCATCTATGAAACTTCTTTAGCATTTCTGTTTCCATAAAATCTGTAAAAGGCTTTTCAAAGTGATGCAGAATTTGCTGTTGGGTGAGGGAAGCTTTTGTAAAAACCTTTACAGTGCATATTCACATATCCATGGCAATTCATTGACTGTTGCATTTTTTATTTTTCCTTTAGGAGGCATCAAACCATCCAGTCAACCTGGAGGAGGGACAGCATCTGTCTGGATGGTGGGACATTCTTTTTTTATTTTATCTGTGCACATTTTATTTTATTGAATAACTCTTTATTGTTTTAAATTTATAAATTGCAATAGTAGCCTGGGGGAGTGGTGGACCAGTGGTTAGTGCAGTGTGCTTGCACTCTGAGAAGGCTGCCTGCAAGTACTTGGTTTAAACTGCCACGAGGGTCCCTGATCAAGACCCGTACACCCAGAATGCTTTGCGGGCGCCGCACAGTGGCAGCCCACTGCTCCCTGAGGGATGGGTTAAATTTGGACACATTTAAGAGGAATGTAAGTTGCAATGACATTAAAGATGATTATCGTTAGATTATAGGCATTTTTCACTTCTGTTAGTTTCTGGCCTTTTGAAATTGGGAGAATTTAACCTTTTAACTGTTTTAACGGATGGTAAAAATCCATCCATGGGTATTCCTTTAGTGCATAAATCTCAAAGACTGACAGAATCTAAAACTGATAGTTTCCTTCGTATGCTTATTGTTGTATTTTTAACTCACTATGAAACCACAAGAGTTTAGAGGAATAAAACTCACGTTATTTTTGCGTTTTATTACCTCACTCCACAAAGCCATCTTTGCTGCTTTGTATCTGGTTTAAATGCAAAAACGTGGTTAATGGTAAAACAGAAGCTTTAAGAACCAGCTTCATCTTTAGGAGAGCATGAATGGTCTTTGGGACATAGCTTGACCTTTCAGGTTACAACACAGGTGTCCACATGCAAAGGTGTGCTGCGGACACCGCCGCCAACAGGCCTGCCAAATTATGCAAAATGTAAAAGCTCAGAAAACCACAAAGCGTTGAAGCAAACTCAGAAATGATGCGTTGAGCTTCGTACGCGAGCAGTTGGTCACATGACAGTTCCTGTGACCAAAGGTTAGTGGAGATGGAGATACCAGAGGAGGCAAAACATGTGGTCAGATTATTCTTTCCTATTTATGCTTTTCATCACGGAACCTGAGTGGGATGGCTCCATTTCCTGGAGTGTGGGTCCAGTTAACAGTTTTCATAACCTCTACAGTCTACAAACATTAGTTATTTATATTTCTTCTATGCAGTTTAATGATTGCCTCCAGGAAACACTGCAGCTGTTCACTATTCCCAGGAAAGAAAAACAACACGGCTTTTATTTCCCTGTGAATTTGCATGGCTCAGCCCACCTTGGCATGCGAGGAGAGGGAAAGGTCGGAGAAAGTGGGGAATCTGATCTTTTCAAGTCGACAGTTATGCAAATCCAAACTCAAACTGTACATTCTTGGACGACTTGGTCAAATATGCAAAATCTGTTTTTCCTCGGTGGTGCTGAAAGTTGTGATCTAGCGCTAAACAAAACAGAACCACGAAAAGTGACAAATACATTAAGGATTGTTTCATTTTGATCAGAACCAAAATCCACTCGTGCAGATTCAAGCAAAGTTTCCCAATTCTTTTGGAGCTCAGAGGGTAAGAAGGAGTGAAACGCTGCCAGTAAAGTTAATGGCCTGTGTTCCAGTAAAGACTTGCTGAAAGAAGCTGTTTTGCGGCGAGTCTTCTGGAGCTTGAGCAGTGGCAATTAGGAATTTAACTCTTAACAATAAAAAAACAACAACCTCGGGATGAATTTTAATGCAATGCAAACATTTTCATTAGATCAGTCTCTGACTTTAAACATGAAACGCTGCCACAGAGAAGCAGCAGTTGGCTCTACTTCAATCACAGCTGCAGAAATTGTTTCGCCGTAAAAAGCAGGAGGTGTTTGGCAAAGAAGCGGGTTAAAATCTCCCGACTTTAGCGCTGACCGAAAGCTGTAAGCACGAGGATTGTGTTGCAAGCATGACAAGTCAACAGTTTATGTAAGTTCAAATGGTTCGGGCTACTTTAGATGGCTTACACAAACAAAAAAATACAAACACGTTTTATAGACCCACCGTGTGGTTCTGATTAACGTAAGAGACGCCGATTTTCATTTGGATTGAAACATCCCTGCCTTTGCCGCACGGATTTCGAAGGAAGCGTTGCGCATTAGTGCGGTTTTGCCACGCAGACCAGAGTGGAATAATTTTCAGACATAGCCACTGTGCTCCGGTGGTTTTCCTACTGCCTCTGCAACGCTTCTTCTGTTTCAGGATGGATGGGACTCATGAGTCATCCTCCTCCCTGAAGTGAGCAAGAGCTGGACGCTGGCAGTGCCCAAAATGCACACAGAGCATAGTTTGTCCAAGATCAAAACACACAAAGTAATCAGGAAATCATTTTTTTTTTTTTCTTCTTATGTTGAAATCTGCTCTTTGCTGCTGGCGCACACCTGAGTCTCCCCACTGTGGGACAATCTTTCTGTTCTGATCACAACACAGGGCCTTCCCACCTGTTGCCAAACATGGGGGTGGAGGGTTGATGGTTTGGGTCTTGACCACAGCAACCTGTCTGCAGATCAATTGATTCTAAAGTCAAATGCTCCCAACAGCACCACGAACAGAAACCCACCAACAAACCTGCAACGGAAAGGTTAAAAGAATAAATGAATAAGAGGCGACTCAGAGTTTAGACATCTGCCAAAGAGGAATACTGTGGCTGGGTTTAACAGGTTCTAGTGAAGTGACGTTCTGTGAAGTAACAATTCAACTATTTGTTGCAGACAGATGTTTAATTACTGAGAGTTTTACTGTGAAAAGGGAAGAAATTCCCAGAAAAAAATGCCTCGCCCCATAAAAACACCGCCGCTGAGCGCTGGTGGAGCCAACGGATGCATGACTAGTACCTGTACAGATGACGTCTGGCGATGAGAAAAGCCCTTTGAGAGCAGTGTGCAGAAGTGTCAAACCTAAATTAAATGAATCAGTACTATGAAGAAGTCAGTGGAAAAATTCCTCTACGACGTAAGGAGCTGATAAGGTCAGACATAAGGCATTTCTTCAAGGTTTATTGCTACTAAAAGGTGGATTTCCTAAGCTATTAGATCAACATCAAGTTTTTTCCGCATTTAGTTTCTATCCTATGTAGGCTGGCACCACCGGGGAATGTTTACCTGCATTTTACGTCCTCCTCAACACCGGTCTGTTTTGATTTGGTCAGGATATGTAAAATCTAGGAACTGACAGTGGGGGTGTATGCACTATTTGTTGCAACTTTACATATAGATGTTTTGATTCAGAAAAAAAAAAAAAGCCAACTATTCAACCTCATTGCCAACGACGCACGGAACTCGACACGCCCACGTGAGCCGCTTCCCTCATAATCCTGAGCGCATATCATAGTATTTGCCCACCTGGTCCCTTATCAGTGATGCTAGTAGAATATTAGCCCGAATATGCAAATCCCGCTCTTTTTCAAAGAGGCAGCCGACTCGCGCTGGCCTACCACTAAAGATAAGAAGGGACCCCTCTTTTTTTTGATTTATTTAAAAACACAAATCAATATGACAGACAGGGACCAGGTGTCAGTATGGAGGGTACTGAAGCTTTTGTAGAAGACTCCACTTTACGGGACGACATAACGATGTTCTGTGAAGAGAGGATGCGGGTGGGGTGTGTGTGTTGGGTAAGATGTTGGGAATGCCCCATAAAATGGACTTTGGCTTGTTGCACTACGCAGACAATAGACATCAAAAAGCTGGATGTGAGAAACAGTAGGCGTGTTAGATTTCTCCACCCCCCCCCCCTTGAAGCGGCTTTGTTTTACAGCTGTTAGCACCTGCAGACCCCGTGAGCCTTGAGCCGCAGGGAGATTGCAAACCGCTCTTCCACAATCGCAAGAGAAACGGCTCCGAGCCGTGCACACAGTCAGCGAAGGCTCCGGAGTTACCTCAAAGTACACAACCAATCCATCATTTATTACATCATGACACAAATTTCAAATTTACATAGAGTACCGTCCTCCTCGGGTCAGTGTATGATACAGATGTTTGCTGTTTCTCGTCGAGCATCTCCGAAACGGACGTTAAAACCCCCCAAAAAAAAATAATAATACAATCAGAAACACGGCAACACAGACAAGATGCAACGGCCAGAGAAGGTATAATTAAGACCAGTGTTTGCTTTGACATTACATTGTCAGAGTGAATGAGGGAACATGTAAGTAGTGATCTTCATTATGTATAAGAATCTGCATTAAAAACAGCAACAAAATGCAGTATAAAGAACAAAAAAAAAAAAAAAAAAAAAGTAAAGTGAAGTGCAAATTTCTTTGGAAGTCGGAATAAAGTTTGTTTTTCCTTCATTAAGACATAAATAAGAAATAAGAAAATACAGACCTTAAACAAATAAAGGCAAGACAAAATGTTTATAGTTTCAAGTAGGCGACACTTCTAGGAAGTACAGACACACTGTACAAGTCGTTTCACTCAGCCTTGTAGTTCAAACCTTTGCTGGAATTCCCAAATAATTCAAGTTTACACACCGCTTTTTTATTTAAAAAAACAAAAAACTTTTAACCCAAAATGGCGCCCTTTAAGGTTCTTCTTGAAAACCTGCGGGATAAGCTATGATTCCTGGAGTGGATGACTTCAAAAAGTCTTAAATTAAACCCAATTCTGGGACGGTTACAGGTTCAGAAATGTCAAGTTACAAGTTCCTTGTCATCACTTTGCGTGCATATCGATAGTGTTTGTTTTTTTTTCCTCCCCCGCTGCCTCTTTGTCTGAAATAAAAACATTAACACTGGAAAAAAATTAAGCCAGATCCCATTTTTGTTGACATTGCTTATGTGGCGATAAAGTACGAGGGAGAAACAAAGTTGAAGAAAACAAAAAAAAGGGAAAAACTTCACAGGCTTTCTCTGAAAAACAGACTCCCCTCCGAACATCATGGTACTTCTCTCTGCAGCAGTAATTTTCGCGCCTCATCGTTCATTCGATTTAACAACCGAACTGCATTCCCACTTTGGGCTGAACCGGAGCTTTTGTCACTAAAATGAAATGTTCCCGCAGACGACAGGGGGAGCTCGTCAGTTTATCGCGACGCCTCGTCGGTCAGTTACTTCTTCCTCTGGAAGACGTTGGCCAGCATGGCTCCAGATGTGGTCAGCTGACCCATCTTGCTCAGAAACTTGGTCTTGGCATCTTCACCCACCAAACTGGATGCGATAGAAATAGATCTATTACAGAAGGAACAGTAAAAGAAGGCAAGGCAGTTTGAATTTGCATATATAGCATCTTTAAATCAGAAGCTAGAATCTAAATATATAAAACAGCCATTAACACTCCTGCTGTTTTAGCCTTTACGACACTCTTTTTAAAATAGGAAATGCCGTTTGGCAATTCAAACGCTCCTGATCTTTACTGTCTAACGGCTCCTGAAGTTCCTCTTTTGGGTTAGTTAGGACGCTGGCTGTACCAGCGGAGAAGTTAACAGCACCTTGGCAAAGCCGCTCTATTGCTCAACAGAAGAACAAACATCACATCTCAACGGCAACTCTAAACAAGAGCCAATGACTTTAGGATGTTGAGTCTTCTCTGGTTAGTGGTCAGCGTTACCAAACGGCGTTTGGTTCAAAAGAAAATTATTTAGAAAAGAAAAGGATGAGTTTCGCAAGGTTTCAGCTTTCCAGTGAAACGACCCTATTTTTGTGTGGAATAATATGTAAAGTCCTGGTCTGAAGACTTTTTATTTATTTAACAAATCTCTTGATATTTTCCTGGGGAATTGAGGGTTGTGTCGGTATCAGGTACAGAGAAACGCTTTAGATTATTACTATTTTTTTTTAGGAGGAACAAACTCCAAACTGATCAAATAAAGACCCACATCTGACGCAGTTTTATTCACACACACTTCTCCTTTTAAGCCCAAAGCTCAACTCCACCCTCCTCAGAGGAGGATGCATCAACAACCTGATCAATATTTTTAAGAAGTTAAGAAATCTGCAAAACTGAATTTTCTTCTCCTCCTGTGTGTTGATATCCTTACAGAAAGGATCGTTCCACCGATATGGCCTTAACTTTGTTCGCCCTATAAGGAGAAAACTGATCAAAGGAACAGCATTTACATGTTCCTGAAACTTTTCGTGCAAGCCTGAGATAGAGTAGGCATGATAAAACAAAAGAATCGCTTAAACTGCAATGCCAGATAATTATACACCACCAATGAAAGCGTCTACAACTTCAGTGACGCAGGTTCAAGAGCTTTATTAATCTTCTTGTGTTGCTCTCAAACATCCATGTCAGTGCTGTTAGCTTAGCACGTGGCAACAGTTCAGCATTCAACGTCAGCAGCGACAGATGTGAGTGGGTCAGTGGGGGGGTAAGCCTGCGTAAAGGGAGCCATTGAGCTGTCAATTAGACCGTATGCGCAATTTTGACAGCGTACTGGGCCGTAACCCTGGATTCTGATAGATCTTTCCAGATTATTGAGAAGGCTATGAATTCCAAAAAAAGTAAAAAACAAAGCAACTGGACTTGTTTTCCGTAGTTGAAGACGTTTCGCTTCCTGTCCAGGAAGCTTTCTCAATTCAAAAAGTCTGGAGTAATGTGGAGTAACTTTATACTACTGCCCAAACAAAGGCCTTGTAATGGCTTAGATGCAAATCCAACCGAAACAGGTCCACCCCTTAGTAATGAGCGGTCGTTAAAGGCATTAAGCCAGCAGATTGAACCGAAACTGGTCCACTCCTCTGTAACGAGGAGTCGTTAGGGTTGTTGTTGGCTTGGCTTAAAGGAGCGATGTTTGATCACTCGTATAAGGATGAGAATTGAGGTGATGATTGGCTGGAATTATTCCGATAGATGTGTTGTAAATTTTTGAGAGTTGGAACCTAAGGTCTCCGCCTCTGTTCAAGGTTGGTTTTTCTCTCTTTTCTCTGTTTCGGTCCAATCGGCTGGTTTAATGGCTTTAACGACCGCTCATTACTAAGGGGTGGACCTGTTTCTGTTGAATTTGCATGTTATCTAAGCCATTACAAGGCCTTTGTTGGCAGTAGTATAAAGCTTGGTACTCCACATTACTCCAGACTTTTTGAATTGAGAAAGCTTCCTGGAGAGGAAGCGAAATGTCTTCAACAAACAAGTCCAGTTTTGTTTTTTACTTTTTTTGGAATGACCATGACCTGGATGACTGAGAATCTTCACCAGCACAAGGCTATGAATCATTTTCTATAGGGCATTTTCAAATATTGTGTAAAATTAAAAGTTTTCCCCCCAAAATTGTTCATACTGTAATGAAGAGACTCACCCTTGTGCGTCACTAATTCCTCTGTTTTCCACCTTTATTTCACACTCCTTGATCATAGAACCTAGAATCACCTGTTAGAACGAGAAACAATTTGAACAGAGAAGCCACAAAAAAATGTCACTAAAATGTATAGAAAGGACCTGACTACACAAAGACTAAACACCATACATGTGATGCATATCACCAGGATGGTCAGAGATGCTGCATTGTGCACTAAACTTGGCAAAAGAAAAAGAGGCTGCATCTATTTAATGCCTTGAAAATATAATTAGAAGCCGGTGCCAGGATCATACAGACAGAGTGGATGTGTGCAGAGCGACGGCTCAACTGATGATTAGTCACCTCGGGAAAATGCTCACATGAAGGAGATAGCGTGAGACTTGCGACAAAAATAAATACTTTAGGTGTGTGTCTATGAGTGTTTCTGTGAAAGATGTAAAGGGCCAGACGGTCTGCTTTAGTTTTGAGAGATATCCTGGGAATAATGAATAAAGAAAAGGAGGCGGTCTGGTGCAGCAGTTTGTGAGCATGCAGATAGTTGTGTGTGTGTGTCTGTGAGAATCGGAGGTGTTAAGAGTCGGTGCGTGAGAAGAGTAAGAAATCCCCTGCACGTAGGAGCGTGCATGCGTGTCTGCTGACCTCGTGCTCCGGAGACAGTTGCTCCATGTCGGCGTGCAGACACCTGAGGCCTGGCAGGAAGTGGTTGACCATAACCTCCTCAGAAATGACTGGACGACATGTTAAGGATTGGAATGAAAAAAAAAAAAAGAAAGAAGAAGAAGCGATGGTGCAAAGTTCACCTCGAGCGCCGCAAAGATATTACTGTACAAACGATTTTCAGGGCTTTTAAAGGTTTCCAGATTTTGTTGTTTCATAACCAATCTTGATGTGGTTTCAATTAACAGTTTACAGACGAAGCTGCACAATGAAAAACTGTGCTGCAGCGCTGACATGATTCAGACCCTTTGTTACATGGATTCCCATCTAAACTCCAGGGCAGAGCCCCTCCTCACCACTGGAGATGTTTTCCAATTAATCGGTGTCCGCTTATCAAGTATTAAAAATGTCTCAGCAGTGATTATACTGGATGGTAGGGATGCAGGTTAAAAGATGATCTTCAGCTAAGGAACACAGGACTGTCGCTAGGTAAATGTTTTAAACAGCAAAAGAAAACATTTTTCATTATAAAGTGGAATTTTTAAATCTATTCAAAAACTCAGACATGGTGCCTAGATCTGGCTGCAAAATGAGGAGGATAAAGCCAGTGATCCTTATGAATGAGATCCAGAGATTGTCCTCACTGATGGGAGAATCTTACAAAGAAGCAATCAGACAAATACCAGAATGGAGGAGTTGCCAGACTGAGGGAATTCCTTACATGATTTTGTGCGTGAAAAACTCCCAGAGCATGAGAAGCGCAATTTGACTCAACATGCATCAAAGTGTTTGATCGAAACTCCCCGGATCCTGCTCGGAGGAAAGATCAGTCAGTGATTAATACCATCCTTAAAGGCAAATATGTAGATGGCTTCCAGCAAATGGGCTTCTTATATGACTCTCATTTTAAAACTCCATACTTTAAAAGACAAAACAAATTCAAATTCAACAAATTAAGGAGGGTCAGTAAAGGCAGAGGAGAGACATTTGGAGATAAATCCTCAGTGATTGAATGTTAACGTTTACGTGCAGTAATTTGTGACACATTAAAAGGAAAAAATCTGTAAAGAAAATAAACAAAACAGAGTCTTGGGCGTAAGGCAAAGATGTTAGCTCTTTAAAGGTGCCATGACATCACCGTATAAACCATTTCATATAGTTGATATTCCTACATATGGAAATTGTGATTCTCTCGTCCTTTGCGAGTAAGTGAAAACTTTAGGCATTTTAGACCAAACTACATGCGTTTCAGACCAAACTACATGTATTTTAGACCAAACTACATGCGTTTCAGACCAAACTACATGTATTTTAGACCAAACTACATGCATTTCAGACCAAACTACACGCAATTTAGACCAAACTGCACGCAATTTAGACCAAACTTCATACGTTTCAGACCAAACTACATGCATTTTAGACCAAACTTCATACGTTTCAGACCAAACTACACAAGTTTCAGACCAAACTACATGCATTTTAGACCAAACTACACACAATTTAGACCAAACTACATGCATTTTAGACCAAACTTCATACGTTTCAGACCAAACTACATGCATTTTAGACCAAACTACACACAATTTAGACCAAACTACATGCATTTTAGACCAAACTTCATACGTTTCAGACCAAACTACACGAGTTTCAGACCAAACTACATGCATTTTAGACCAAACTACACACAATTTAGACCAAACTACATGCATTTTAGACCAAACTTCATACGTTTCAGACCAAACTACATGCATTTTAGACCAAACTTCATACGTTTCAGACCAAACTACATGCATTTTAGACCAAACTTCATGCGTTTCAGACCACCCTCAGGCCTTTCACCTTCCCTTTTTTCTGTTTGAGCCGATACAGGGAGGCTGATAATATGATGTGCACAACACATCATATTATAACCACAAAACCTCAGAAAAATTAAATATGTTGTTATGGCCTCTTTAAGCCAAAAAAACTATGGAAAACTTAAATGTATCATTAATATCAGTACAATAAAGTTTTCTTGTTCTAAAGCAACTCAAAAGTTATTTGGTCAGAACCAACAATGCTGATATATTTATTTAAAGCCTAACTACAAAGAAATTTTTGATTTAGTTTTAATTTTTTTCCTTGTTAAACATGGGAGTAATACAATTTAATTCAAGACACATTTTGAATATGAATAGATTGAATACAGCTATATGAAATAATTATACTTAGATTAACTGAGAAAATGTAATGTTCTGTACATTTTACTGTTAAAGAAAGGCACAAGTCTTTTTATTTCAAACAAACTGAAGAATAAAAAGGTAAGATTCTCAGCACTCTGCTATTTTATCCGCAACTGCCTGTGTTCTGCCACATGTCAAAGTTTGAGGGCCTACGTGGGACGACCGGTGAACAAATCTGTATTTTTAGACATGGGAATGTACAGCTTCAGAGCTTGTCACACTGATTACAAGAAGAAGAAAAAAAAAAAAAGTACAGCGGGAGGTATACCCTCTGAGGTTAGGGCTACACCTCCTGGACACGACAGCTCCGAAATGACAGCCCAACAAAAACCCACAGGAATGAACCTCAGGCCAGCTGGGCCCCGTCTGTGTGCGCTGGACCTGGGCGCGGCACGGCCGGTGGAGGAAAGGCGTGGCTGGGAGAGGGGGAAAGAATCACAGACGAGCGGGATAAAAGAGGTAAAGCAGATGCAACACAAACGAGGATCCCATCCAGAGAACCGTTCCTGAGGACCGAAGCCGATGTTCGGGCCTATTTTCTTTCCACACTTTCTCCCGCTCCCAGTCCTCTCCTTTGCCTGAGAAACCCTGTAATTACTTGTATCCCCAGAATGGAGGCAGCTTTGCTTTTCCTTTCTCTTACTGCCAAAATGACAGGCAAACCCAGCCAACGCACACAGCGAACCGCACTCTCTGGCACCGAGGCGACACTGATACGTACCAGCAGCCAGATCACCATCCAGGAGCAAGGCAGACCAAATCTAACAGGCACACACTGACATTGAAGCCAAACCAAGCATCACAAAGAGAGTAAATCATCAAAAAAAACATGACCTAAACAGGTGATCTCTAAAGTGTTTCTGATGTCTATGACAAGTTTAGACAAATAATAAAAGGATACAGCAGCAGGAAAGGGCACTGTAGGCTTCAAATAGGTGGATGGCGATGTCAATCCTCTTGCTTTCCACCGTCTGGCTGTTGTTGGCTAATGCGAGCTTATGAAGGTGTGGGAGAACAACTTCGGGTATACAAAAAAAAACAAAAATCAAAGAGACAAAAAAAAAAAAGGGGAGTGATGTAAATACGTGTTGGTGACGCGTGGGGAGTTTTTATTATCTCGTATTTGTGTCTGGTACATACAGTCGTCTCTGAAGCGCGGCTCTGCGTTAGGCCCGACTCTTCCAAACGTCCGGATGATCTCCATGTGCAAAGAGTGCTGATCCTGGTACTGCGGGTCTTCAAGGAACGAGGCCAGTTGCATTTTCACTCGCTCTAGTAGCTACACACAAACACGTAAAGCGCCAAAGCAAATTTCCATGACCTTCAAAGAACTGCGTCATCGGCATATAAACGTAACCGCTCAATGGGCCGGTCATTTCCTTACCTCTTTCTGCGTGACAGTCTCCATGATGGTGCCAAAGGCAGGAATAGTGGCAATCCTAACTGATCTGTAAAAAGCAGGAAAAACAAAAGAAAACACTGACCATTTTCAGCTATTGTGCTACTACTCTGTTAGGTACTTGTCCTATTTCTTAACAGAAGGACTTGAGATGTTATCTGCAAAAAGATGCCCCATATCTTAAAACACTAGAATCACCAGATTGTGGTGTTCAGATGCCATTAAAGCGGTTCATGTGGCTGCAGAGGCTGTCATCAGCAGAAAAACTCCTACAGGTTTCCCAGGCCACTTTCAGGTTGTTGTTATTTTTTTTTTTTTTTTTTAAACAAAGCTGCGACCAGATTCCAAAACGTAAAACTATGTGTTTATGCGCATTCCTTAATTGAGTGGCACCTTGAGTCCACAACGAGTAAAACCACAAAGGAGTAGGTCTACTTTGGTTAACATGTGTTCAAGCTATGTTCGAGCGTAATGACTCGATTGAAGCCACAAATAAGACAGAGCTGGTCGTTTTGTAGCCAGCTCAAACTCTGCCAGATGTTGAGCTTCTTTTGTGACGAGATGCAACGTTCAGGCTGAACTGATTTGCACGACCCATCGCAAATGCTGCCTTACAGTACTGAGTTTGTGATTGACTCTGCAATTGCAGCGGTGATAGTCTCATTACTAATGAGGTTGGTAATTGATGACTGAGCAATGACACAAGTTCATAGCACCTGCCATGAGTTTTCACGTTTTTTTTTTTAAAACAGAAACAGCAACGTTTTGCAGATAACAGGAGACCCAACCTGACATTTACAGTGTTTGGTTAAGATTCGGTGTTAATCATTTCTCAAGTAATTAATAAGACTAACAAAAATTAACTGTCAGCTTTTTAAAACGGCATAAAAACTAAGATTAGATTTCCTAATGGGAGGATCTATTAGGTACGTTAAAGTAGTCAGTATCTTACATGCAACAGACAGTTTCTGATGTTGTCAAGCATCCCTGCATCCATGCCTGTAAGCCGGCATTGTTGTTGGGCAATGTGGCCCCTGGAGGGAATTTCGACGTAGCTCCCAAGTTCATGGGAAATTAGCAAACATGGCGACGGTGGCAGAAATCTCGATAATGCACATTGTCAAAATAAAGAAAAATGTAAAAATACTAGGAAAAAGAGGCATCACAGCAGACAAAGGTGGTCTGTGCGGCCATTAAATGCATCACAGCAAATGGAGGGAGAAGCTCCTTAATTTCTGTCTTGTCTTCTACTTTTGCAGACAATACCATGTGCCACACCGCACCGACAATTATTAACGGTACTGCTCCTTTTGTTGCCTTTGGGTAAGCTCTCCGATGAAGGAGCAAACTATGCATCAAAGACGGACAGAAGACTGTCTGCATGCAACTGAGCATCTTCCATTGCGAACAGACGAGCCTCTGGAGTGACTGCAGTACAGATAATCAGGAAGATGTTCAAATAAAGACTAAGACTGGGATCTACTCCGGAGATTTCTGTCATATACAAGTCAAATCTGAAAAAAAAAAAAAATTCAAAGCAATTTAAGTGTATGCTCATCCATAAACTTTTAATCATACAGTTGCTAAGATCGAAAATGTGGTTATATACACTTAAGAAATTGTGGCTACTAAGAAAGCTACTCGTTCTGTGTGACCATCTGATCAAACATCTTGTTCAAATTGATGCACATTGTAAAAACAGCATTCTCAATGCTGTCTGTTGCAGGTATGATACTGACTACTCAGAAGTACAACGCAGAAACCCGCAAAAAAGGATTGGAACTATCCCTTTCATTAGAAAATGTGTTTCCCAGATTTGCATGAAGAGAAACAAAAAAAGTAATCAAAGCCTCTGATGAGAATTACTGGTACAAATCAAGATTAGTGGGGATATTGGTCAATGTTAAATAATCATTCCAATTACAATAAAACAAGAAAAATAATCAAAACATCCAAATAAGCCACCTGGGAATTATCAGGTCACAAAAGTATTGGTGTTACCGCCAATTTTTGGTTTTATACTCATTTTAGTTTTTATATAATCTGTCAATAACATTTTTTACGATACCAAAAAATCAGTAAGAGTTAACACAATGTAGCCTTAATTTAAAAGTTCATCCCAGCTGTATGTACAAATGAACATGTGTATCTACATAGAACGATGACATGAACGAGGCTGCATTCCAACAGGGTTGCTACAAATCGTGGATTAAAAGTCAACTCATTTATTAAAGAATGTCCAACATATTAAATCACAAAGGTGAATCTAAACACAGAAGCCGTGTTACACTGTAAGGATGCAGCCAACAGAATGAAAATGATTTCAGAGAGTTTTCTTTCGGATTTTGTATTGATTGACTCACAATTCAGGCCCACTGCACAGTGTTATTAGGGCTGGAGCCGCCCGGCGGTCAACTAATGCTTCACTCATGCCTCGGAGAACCAACTGCAAACCCACCACACAGCAGGATGAGAGAGTGGGAGAGGTACGATAAGGGAGAAGTGAAAGTGAGAGGCAGAGATTGAGGGGGGATAATCGAGGTTTTAGGGTGAAAGAGAAAAGAACAGGGTGACAGGATAAATAGAGAGATGGGGCAAAAACATAACCAACCACCCATCGAGTCCTTTAGAAGATACCCTGCTTCAACGAGGAGAGGGTGGGGGGGAGGAAGAGGAGGGAGGGAGGGAGGAAGGGGTTACAGATGACCATGCAGGGATGATGCTGTCGTCAGATGTGGACCAATCTGAAGGGATTGGGTTAGTGTTGAGGACAGATGAGGCGGTGAGCGCGGGCATGCGTTAGTGTTGCAGATCGATGACGAAGACTTGCAGAGAATCAGCGCCAACAGTGGTTGTGCAGTAGAACGACCCAAGCGCGGCCTAACCCTAAGCAGGAGCCACTCCAAACCAAAAGCAAAGCCAATTTAATACAAAAAGGTCTCACTGAAATCCTACACAGCAGAAGGATTAGATAATATTGGCAGATACGGTCTGTTTTTTTTGTTTTTTTTTAACAGTGAATTTGCTCCACGCTGGGACAGACTCGTTCTAGTGTGATAGTTCTCAGGCGGCGGAGAGAAGGGGGAAAGAGACGCAGCATTGTTTTACTGTTGTTCCACTTACATTTCAGGGTCGGAAGACAGTGTGATGAGAGCCGGCACCACTCTCTGAGCTACCAGCGTCTCATTCACCCCCTTCACCAGCAGCTGATTGGATTGGACAGAGCCAGCCGCGATGTCACATAGGTGGGCGGGGCGTTTGGGACAAGAGCGAGCAACACCGGCAAAAGACAAAGAAGAAAAAAAAAAAAAAAAAAACAACAAAGAAAAAAAAAAAAGCAAAAAGAAAGAAAGTAGGGGGGAAAAGAAAACAAAAAAACACAAAAAGATAGGAATAAAGTGATATACAATGACAAGAACTATAGCTGCAAGGCACAGAACGGCACTACACGCATCAGGCAAGTGTGTGTACGTCTAGTTTTACACATCCACTCACATCCTTCACAGGGACCACTGCGGTAAAGCGAGCTCAGAGCCACGGCTTCTTTCCACAGACTCCAGATCAAATTTTATTTAATCAGATTTAATTTGGGAAATATTTTTTTGGAGACAGGGAATTTGATCTGGCATGTGTGGCAAAGGCCCTCCCCCCTTCAATCCACAGTCCTAACAATGGTGGACAACTGTACAAATATGGGATGGTGACAGTGATGTGCTTTGGGAAAGGGCAAGAGATTTACAAAACAGGGGGGGGGGGGTGAAAACAGCTTGCCATTCTTCCTCCCCCCGAGTATAGATAAAGATTGGCCAGGTTGCACTGTTATACCTAGACCCTCCGTGCCAACATCTGATCTAAAGTGTGCAGAGACCTCGTTTTGAATGTTTGCCTTGAAAAACAGGTTTTAACCGCGCCCGTCGGCAGATTATTGCAGATCAGCAATAACGTTTCATGTTTCCATGAAGGCCTGAAATCCTAACAGTGAAACACAAAATTAGTTTTGCCCCCCCTCATTACAGAGTAGCCTTAGTTTGCCGACCTCAGCGTTTCAACGACACGGAGCAGATATTTATATAGCAACCTCTAGGGTCAGTGCACAGTGTAAGGTCTGATGTTAGCTTGAGGAGGGTTTAGCCACACAGCTGGAACCAGAGCGGCGAGAAGATTTTTTGCTAAGGTCTTCGCTTACATCGCTTACATTCAAAAGACAGAACAGCTTCGTATCAGAATGCATCTTTAACAGCAACAGCGGCAGAAAGCAAAGCTGGCACATTTACAGCAAACAGATGAACATTAAAATAGATGTATGCTGTAAGAAGGCATAACTGCTGAAGACAATCTTTACATAATAAAAAAAATATTCTACATTCCCTGAAACACCAGAACATGATTGACTCAATAATAATTCATTACTTTCATTTAATCAAAGATGCAACAGTCAAATAAATTTGAATCATAAATTACTACTGCATTAACATAATTTCTTTTGATAAAAATCTAGATCAGGGTTTGGTTCGTACCTCAAACATCCGTGCTGCCGTACACCGGACCAGAGCAGACGTATGGACCACTCCGTACCATAAGACGGTCAGCAGCAGCTCATGATACACCGGGTTGGCACTGACAGGGACAAGAAATATGAGTCAAGTGTCATTCTATGTAACTAGTTCATATATTAGTGTTGTCACAGTACCCACTTTTTGGTACCGGTACTAACATGTATTTCCATACTTTGATACTTTTTAAATAAAAAGAGAACAAAAAAAACATATTACTGAGTCAAAAGTGCATGGATCGGGCCATACATAGACAATTTTTAATCAAAGTCCTAATATTGCCCGAACAAAGCAGTGGTGATACGAGAGTAAAGTCGTGATATTACCAGAAAAAAAAAGGATTCTATAATGAGAAGACAGCTTTGATAGTTATGCATTAAAGAGCCCAGCACTTTAATGCAGGGGAAAGACTGCTCCCTCTCTCTTCAAGCAGGGATTTATTTTAGTGCAACGACGGTTCAGTGGAAAAATAAATCATATTAAGATCCCGCTTTGTCGACCGGGGCAGGATCAGCGGCAGCTTTGCACATGTGATTCATTTGAAATGTGGACGCGGGGTGGGACGGGTCTCCTTAGGCAGGCGGGCTGCAGCTAGCAGCCAGGACAAAAGCTCTGCCTTCAGTGCTTAGAAGGTGGGAGGGGCGATCGATGCTTTTACGTGTTGTCGACAGAGTCTCCAACAACACAGAATAGCCGCAAGATTTGTCGCCAGTTGCTTTTGTGAAAAAAGGTTACTAGAGAGGTCTGAAAACTCTAGTATAGTGACAAAGTTGCTGAGTTGGCGACAGTGTCTCCCTCTCTCTCCCCAACTTGCTCCTCGCCTCTCAGCAATGCCGGCATGCTATCGGCAGCGCTGCAAGTACCGTTCCCATTCAAATGCAGTACCCGGTGCCAAATTAATACCGTTATACCGAACAACCCTAATATGTATGTGTGTGTGTCTCACCCCAGTTCTACAAAGGAGGCCTTCAAGCTGTCGAGAGGAGCGTGAGACAGAGACAGAGTTGTCATCACATCCTCCAGGAAACCCACCAGCAGCTTGCGATCTTCCTCCTGCCCAGATTAGTTGGCAAATTTAAAATCGGCTACATTATCTGATCCACTACAAATGTAATATCTTAGCATTTTCTGACTGCAAGACTACGATTATTATTGTTTTCACATACACACGTGTATGTCATTTTGGAAAACTCCACCAAGAGACAACACAGTTTACTCCAAATACAGCACTGCAGGGGTAATGTTCACGGCCCGTCTGGAGGGCTTAGTCCATGTCTCCCCCCTCTCACAACCCTGTTTCCTGTCAGTCTACTTTTAAATAAAAGCCACTAGTGCCACAGGAAAAAAAATTAAAGGAAAATCCAGCACTACAAATGTTTATTCTGTTTAGTGAGTAAACATTTGTGAAAAAATATATAATATATATATAAATAATATACGTTATGAAAATTAAAAATAATCCATACAGTCCAGCAGATCATACACTTTTTTAGACTATACTATGCAACAGAAATCAAGGGTCTAATAACATAAGAATTAATTTCATTTGCTTAAAAGTTTTTTTTATATTTCAAAATAATTTCATCATGTCTGTGGTTATTTAGGAGAAAAGATTCCTTGAATGTCAAATATAAAATTTGAAGAAATAATTCTTAGTTTCTAGCTTAAGAAAAAAAAATCATAAACATCATCAGGCATCAACAGACAGGATGTTCTTTGATGCATTTTCTTCAGTTCAAAAAGGGATATCTGGTGCATGAATCTGAAAATTCTTGCTATCACTTCCGTTTCTGTAGGCTAAAAAACTACCACCTCAGTCAGGAAACCTGTAAAAAAAAAATCCTTTATGGACGATGTTTTGTACATTTAAGTGTTGAAAAACAAAATTTACACCAATCAGTTTGTATGTTTTATAGTGATAAGATCGTTAAAGAGAACCAGGAACTGGCGTCGATACGGAAAAGCCAGATACAACTCAGGTTACAAGCAACGTTGGGCTCTCTGTAGATTTCAATTACCTGATTGTAACAAGTCAGCACTCCAGTGGCATAGATTGGGACTGTGGCTTTGGTCAGTATACCATTTCCTGCTGAGGCATCTGAAAGCAATGAAGTCAGAACAAAACAGATTGTCAAGCTCCCTTATAACCCAAGTTACGTGAGCTACGTAGAGTGGAGGAAATTATATGAAACAATTACACCTAATAATAAAGTAGTATTTCTGTAAACGACTGCATACTGCATATTCTTGAGGTACTGTAAATCCTCAAACTATTACATGGATTCAATACACAAGTAATTTTAACATGCTTTTTTTGGTTCTTGGTTGAAAAAAAAAAGCAACAACATACATTTATGGGGCGAGGATTCACAGTATATCATATTTTAGTTCCCATTTGTAACCATGACTTGGTCTGAAAGAAATGTGGCCTGATTATACAATATATTATTGTGGTATTACAGAAACCCACAGAATGGGTCACATGCTATGTAAGGATCAGGATGACCTCAACACTGACAGGGTTTCAGAAGAAAAGACATTTCATAAATGGCTGCAATACCAAAGCTAAATGACTTGGCAGCTAAAGAGACCAAGGGCCCAGTTATAACTACAGAAACATGTCAGGAATTAAAAAAAATAAAACAAGAAAGAAACAAAAAGAAGGGGAACACCCAAAACTGACTCCAAATAGCTTGTTTACATCAATTGTGTCTGGAGTCTAAACTCCACCTATCAACATTCTCCTCAGAGAGCTAAAAGAATAAATAAATCTATAACCAAAAAAACGAGGGAAAGTAAAAGCAGCCCTTACCAACGTTTTCTTCAGAAAGTCTGAGAATCTCCTGGAACTGTGGTTTCACCTAAACAAGCAAACGGCACGGTAAGTCCATGTCATTTATTTATTGTGGATTGTAGAAAGATAAAACTAATAAATTAGCTGTAACCCCCTGACGCTGTTTTAAAAGACAATTAGAGCCTCCTTTCAACCTGAAAGTCCCGGGATTTAAGTATTCTGGATTTCTTTTTTTTTTTTTATGAGGGTAAAGGAATCCAGAGTAATTTGCGGGCTCTATGTTTTCACTGCTCGGAAAGGTCATGGAAACGCATCTAAAATCAGCTCAAGGGAAAGTTGAGAAGAAAGCCGCACTACACCTCCACTCCAATGGGTGGCGCTGATAAAAAACACTTAAACAATAAATACAAATCTTGTATTAAGTAAACATCTTTCACCTAGCAAACATCACAATGTAAACACAGATGTGAAGTTGTAAAGCCTGAACATTTGCTTATTTTGTTTTGGTTTAATTCAAACATTGGGGAACTCCAGACCGTTGTCTCAGGCACGCAGTTAAGGTGAGCGAATCAGTCGCTCCCAAATTTACTCTGCTGCTCTTCAGTAAGACATGGTTAAATAAAACTATCCTGTAATGAAGCTTGACGTTAATCTAAACCAAAACGATTTGGTCAGTGACAAATGAAATGCTGAAATATAAACCGCGACATATCATCTGAATTACGTCTGAGTTTAACTTCAACTCATCTGGGAAATGCTCGTTGGGTATAGAGAGCCCCGACTGCCCTGTCAACGAGGCTCGCTGGCTATAACCAGAAAAGTCCTATAAGTCCACTTCTTTGGTTCAGACCAAAAGTGGACTTTAATTGTTGTCGTTTGGTGCAGTTTGCTTTCACATTGTACTTTTTTCAAATGAACAAGTGAACTATAACTAGGGCAGGGTTTAGCACAGACCCAGAAATGGAGGAAAACTATTATGGAAATCCTCTGTTTTGCATATTTGTGCTGTTATTACAGCTGCTAAATTATTGTGAGTGTCAAGAGCACTCACAATTTTGGAATGGCATTGAAAATGCGTCCTGCAAGCCAAAGGAGTCCCACAGCATGCAGGCAACAGCGTTGCTAAGCAACAGGTATGATTTCAGCACTATGGTCCTTGCTTTGGTGGCTTGTTAGGTCCATAGAGGCACATGTCAGGTCGGATCAAGGCCGTTTCGTATTCACACAATAAGCAAATCTCAATGGAGTCTATATGGAAGTGGACCTCGACGCCCTCAAAAAGTGGGATACACTCTGGTTGATTGGTCTGGGCCAGGATTTGCTTATCTCACGCCTGTATAAAAGCTCAGGACCAGGAGGGGAAATGAGCTCTTGTCTGTTTAAAGCAGACCAAATGTGGCAGGTGTGAATACATCCTAAAAGTCGTACCCCCTGACCAGGATCCTTTATCCAGGAAAGTGTGGACCAGAGAAATTTAAACTACTGTGTCAAAATGCATGGAGGGTTTTCAAAATCCACGGTAATGGCTGAAAGTCCCTGAAATGTAAAAAGGACCAAGGTAAAATGTTTACATGGGATATTTTTATTGCAACAATAATAGGGGACTACATTTAGATGTGAAATTTATAATTATATTTATTTATGTAGATACGGTTCTCAACTTAATGGAAACACTGAGACCTTCATAAAATAAGGAAGCAAAGGAAACTTTAGAATTGCCTCTCAGACAACTTAGCATAGTGTTTAAGCTTGGTAGGCGATTGAGCTTTACCTTAGTGTTGGTAAAGATTTTGCCAAACGTGCGACAAAACCTCCAGAAAAAGCGAGAGAACTCGTGAACACAGGTTGAGGAGGTCACATTGATGCGACCCACGATGTCTATGAGTTGAGGAAGGCTAGAGAGAGAAAATACAGACATGAATTAACTACATCATTTATTTAACCATTTCAATACAATGTTTCGTAGGCATAGATTTTTGAAAACAGCTTGTGCTAAAGTATTCATGCCGCTTAAACTTTCTTCATTTTGTAATGTTACAGCTACAAAGTTCATTGAATTTCATTGGGAATTTATGTTAATTTCTCTGAGGTAAGACATGTTTGACATTAAATGCTGACGTGTGGATGGCTTACAGCTGGTTGACCACCCACAGGAGGCTTTCCCAGCCAGTGGTTCCCTCATGCTCTAGCTGGTGGTCATAGAGGAGCAGCAGCGAGCTAAGCAGCTCTCTGCTTCCGATGATGATAGCCATGTCCTGGAGAGGAGAGGCTGGCCTTGGGAACCGGGTCACTAGAAGACGAAACAAGGTACGGAAACAGACAAACGCCGCTTATTCATCCCAAAATTCGGCTGAGGTTTCTGTTGACCTCCCGCAATCTTTGTTGAAAGAAGCATCTGTGGATTTGGGGCCGTTTTACCTTCTATTGAGGGTATGTCTTCGTGGGGTTTGGCTCTGCTGGTGAAGGGTGCGTTCTGCAGCACCACGGCAAACAGAGGTGGGATAAGGGACTGAAGAGCCGACAGAAAAACGTGCAGCTTGTGTTCGTCCAGACCATGTTCTCCCTGCTGTGGGGAGAAGTCTCGGTCAGAATGGAAAGCAAACTACATCCGACGAATACCAAATGCAGAGGATTTGACTCAAACGACACGCAGAAACTCACTGTGAGCAGTTTCTCTATACGAGCCAGCAGAGAAGGAATGAGTGCAGTGTGCAGGGTGCCAAGCTCTGTGGTCCAGGCAGCGAAGGCAGGGATGAAAACCTGGTGGACTGCATTGACCACCCGCTCTGACGGGTCCCCGAGGGAGAGGAGCATTAACTCAAATCCCTGCAATGAACAAAACAGCGGTGTCTCAAAAGTCCTTCAACAAAAAAATAACTGATTTACATTCCTCTTTCCAAGGGATTTACCTGAGCGTACTTGTCAGAGTCGTCAATGTACCCCATTATAATGGCCAAACTTTTGACCACAGCCTCTCTGACCATGTCAGCCTTGTCCTCAGCAAGCATCTGTTGCAACATAGACAACACCAAGGAGCTACGAATTTCCTTCTAAGAAAAAAAAAAAAGACAAAAGGAGGAAAAAAAGTGAGTTTTTAAGTTATACTTTAACCTACAGATTCTGTTTTTGAACTCTGCGCACAGTAGAAACTTACAGGCAGGTAAGGTGCTAAGGCTCCACAGGCTTCAGCCACCAACAGCCTCCTTTCAGGGTATTTGTGGTTAATCTATGGAGACCGAATGTTCACAGAGAAATGGTAAACGTTAAAAAAAGGAAACCAGACACAGACGGGAGTGCCGACGCAAAGGAATGGAAACAACTTGAGTGTCATAAACACGCTGACCCTGTGGAAACCACAATTTATCTTTGCAGAGTCTCAGCCTCCGGACGGCTAGCAGCGGCCATTGCCACGGCGGCGGGGTTTGTTTATCATGGCTGTGGTTGCACAGGTAGCAATAAAAACAAAACTGCTCTCTCATTTATGCTAGGGTCTCTTACAAAGCATCGAAAGAAATTTCCATAATCAGAGAGCAGCACTAAATTGTAACTGTAATCAAGTGAAAAATCATAACTTTTGACCATTTTGAACATTAATATAGTTTAAAAGAAAAGAGGAAATACATACATGCAGTTATGTGATGGTTGACTTTGTCAATTACTAATATAACTTGAGACATGCATATAGTGCCTCAAACCCCTTGAGCTTTTTCACATTTAGTGAGCTTACGAAAATCAACTTTCATGTTTTCACATACTCTCCTTCACATTATGCTATAAAGCAGAACCAAAATGAAACATGATTTGCGACGGCAATAAGAACCTGATAGTTTGGTGTACAAATGCATTCGGTCCGCTTAACTCTGACATCTCTAAAAATAAATCCAGTACAAACTTTAGAAGTCACCAAAATTAGTAAACATGGTACACTAGTGAGCTATCTAATCAATTCGAAATCTCCTGAGTTGAGCATTGAACAATTAGTCACCTGAAAACGAGAAGAGTATGACTCAACTGCAGTCCTACCAGGACATGGTCAACCGAGGAGAGCATTGATCAGAAGTTAGTACTTTGCTTAAAGGTATAGTGAACGGGATCATCTTATCTATTGGTGGTCCCACATGCCAATCACCGCGACGCGCTCACCTAACGTCAGTGTGCGTGCTCACTCTGTTAGTTTCCTCTTGCTGCACAATTCTAGTGTTTATGTATCCAGTGAGCTTCGGTTTCAGCCTTTGAAAATGTCTGAGAGTCACAAGAAGCAAACTGTCTTACAAGTTTATGAGAGGAAGAGGAAGGCCTCAGAAGAAAAAACAAAGACCAGAGTGGATTTGGGAGATTTTTTGACATGATCCCCTTGAGGAGCAGAAGAGCAGGTAAGGCGGTCTTATGCAGTTATTCAAAAAGTGACTTCTTACCTACATTTCGCAAAAACCGTCCACTATACCTTTAAGGCCATCCAGGGAACACGGAAAACATGTGGTAGAAGGTGCTCTGGTGAGAGTCTAAAATTTAACTTATCACCAGAAAAAAAACACCGCACTTCACTCTGGGCTCATCATTTCCACCGTAAAAAATAGTGGGGGGAGCATCATGCTAACGGGGATGGTTTACTTTTTGGTGGACAGGAAAGCAGCTCAGAGTAGACGGATAAATGAGTGAGGCTAAATACAGTGCAAAACTGCAAGATGGCTTATAAAACATGGGTTTTTAGTTGCATTTCCAAAAAAAATAAAAACGGATGCTGCTGTGTATGGGAGGCAAATCAAAAGTCCTGGGGCAATCAGGAGCTGAATCATCTCTGGTGAAGGTCACTAATGATATTCTCATGGCCTCAGATAATGGACTCGTGTCTATACTTGTCCTGTTAGATCTCAGTGCTGCATTTGATACAGTTGATCACAATATTCTCCTACAAAGACTTGAACATACTGTAGGGATTAAGGGGAAAGCATTGGGCTGGTTTAAATCTTATCTGTCAGACATATTCCAGTTTGTTCATGTTAATAATAAATATTCTTCAAACTCTAGGGTCACTTGTGGAGTACCAAAGGGTTCAGTCCTTCGACCAATTCTCTTTACTATATATATGCTTCCGATTGGCAAAATTATCACACAGCATGGGATTATTTTTCCACTGTTATGCTGATGATACTCAGCTATATTTATCCATAAATCCTGATGAATCCAATCAGTTACTTCGATTGCAGTCATGTCTTGATGACATCAAATGCTGGATGACTTTAAATTTCCTGCATCTAAATTCTGACAAGACAGAAGTTGTAATCTTCGGGCCAGAGTCCTCAAAAAATAAAGTTCTTAATCGATCACTTAATCTGGATGGCATTAACTTGGCCTCTGGTAATGAAGTAAAAAATCTTGGTGTTACTTTTGACCAAGGCATGTCATTTAAATCCCATATTAAACAGGTTTCCAGAGTTTCCCTTTTTCACCTCCGGAATATCGCCAAAATTGGAAACATTCTGTCCAGGGGTGACTCTGAAAAAGTAGTCCATGCATTTGTTACTTCAAGGCTGGTCTATTGTAATTCTTTACTATTACGAAGTCCACAAAATGCAGTTCAAAGTCTTCAGCTGATTCCAGTATGTGGGATTGCTGCAAAGCCATGGACAATGCAGACGACTCTCCCTGTGGCTCTACGCTTCCCCAGGAGTGAATGCTGCTTGTCGGGACTTTGATGCAATCAACTTGTTCCCTTATATAGGACATTTTTGACGAATCTATATACCATAATATGATTGATTTTGACTTTGTAAAGTGCCTTGAGATGACATGTTTCATGGATTTCTGCTATATAAATAAAGTTGAATTGAATTAAAAAGAAGGTCCTGTCAAATTTGGTTTAGTTAGGAAAAGGTTAGTCTCAGCAGTTTACTGCAGGCTCTTAAAGACATCAACTGGGGTCGAGAATTACCTTCCACATCACAATCATGCACTAGTTTGTGTATGTAAATATCAAATATTGTAAGGCAGTGAAATTCAGTGGTATCAATGAAAAAAATAAATAAATAAATAAATAAATAAATAAAGAGTGTAATTTGCTGTGCATGTACTATACCTGCTCCCAACACTGAGGAAGCAGCTCCGCTTCGACCCGAGTGGGACCCACATGTCTAGCGAACGCGACGCAGCCCGTCAGGATCATTTGTCTATGGACACACAAGTGGACGTGCAGGAGAAGACATCAATAGACGACAACTGTATTCCCCCCCTTTATATTACCAGGATCGTAAAATGGGATGAAAATAGGAAATCTACACACTCACCTCTGCTCATCGTCCGGTCTCTTGATCAGGTTAAAGAGGATGTGGAGGAGCTGGTCCCTCTCTTTAGG
The DNA here is from genome assembly GCF_011125445.2 of Fundulus heteroclitus. Classification (NCBI taxonomy): domain Eukaryota; kingdom Metazoa; phylum Chordata; class Actinopteri; order Cyprinodontiformes; family Fundulidae; genus Fundulus; species Fundulus heteroclitus. The sequence continues at coordinate 19,964,093 of NC_046381.1, forward strand.
CTCCGGGTGAAGACATGCAGTGCACAATATGAGGGGAATCAGCTCCTGATGGAGAGGAGAGGACAGACAGAAGAGCTCACGTTACATAAAGCATCTTTTATAAGCAGAGCTTCATGAAAAAAATAAAAATAAATACGGGATAAAAAGTGGTTGGTGGACACTGAGCAGGCCAGTCAATCACTGGAGAAGCAGGATTAGGAGAGAAGGAGGTTGAATTAACTAAAACTGTTAAAGTCACAGGGGCAATACAACACAGGGGTAACTTGGGGAAAATAAAGAGCCCTTTTGTATCGCAGAGACTTGCTTACCTTAAATATCTTGTCTGTCTTATAAGGACTCATTCAGCTCTGGAGTCACACGCACACACATTTAGTGGCACATACTGCAGAAGCTCACAAACTGCATGCACACACCCAGGATATTGACAGACACACACAAATGCACGGCACACAAGCTCCCCTCCAAAGTCTGAGCTCTCTCCTAGAGTTCAGGCAGAGTTCATGGGATCTCCAGCCAGAAGGGAGAGAGCTCAGTTGCCCTTGATAGAGGGCCTCCATGGCCAAACTGCGGTCGGTCCTACATTCCCTACAAACACACCGAAATTAAAGAGTGCAAACAGAGTTAAAAATATTTCTTTTTCTTCCTTTCCGAGAAGATATAATACTTTCCTGCCAAGCTCTTGGGGAGCAAGCAAAAACCTTAAACTAGATGGAAATTTTGTAGAGAACTGGGTAAAGATGGGGTTCTGGTGAGTCACTCGCTCAACGCTAGACCAACCCTGAGACGTAAAGTGCCAGGCTGGCAGACTTTTACAAAGACCAAAATCCAATAATAAAGTATCAGCGGGTGGTTTTAGGTGTCTAATAATAAGTTCGGCATGGGGGAAATCAGTTCATGCGTCCAGTACGTGTCAAGGAGCTTGGTTCAGACTGTCACATTCAATACATTTTCTGCATTGGTTTCTGAGCAGAAACTGTATGCCTAAAGGCCTACAGCACAGCCTCGATTAAATGACTGGAGGAATGCATAAAGTTCATGTATCGGAGATTCTACTATGAACCTTTGCGTTTCCAAGAGACAGACTCCTTCAGGGCGCGAAACAGACTAACCTGACAGGGAACCGCAGTGGGAAGACCCAAGCCCGCAAAAAAAAAAACTGTCTCAGAGCCTCTCTTTAAAAGACCAGACTATAGACAAAATTATCAGAACTTTCATTTAAAAACAGCTTTTGGTGAATTGCTACACAAACGTGTGATGGCAAACAAGGGGTTGGGGTGCGTTTAGCAGCAAATCTGGCAATTAGTGTCTTGCCCAAAAGTAGCAGATGCAGAACGCGTTCTCACATTCATTTACAAACACCAAGAAACTGGCTAGTGAGCAGAATCAGTGAACGCATCATGCCCCAGGACCGTTAGGCCACGAACACGACAATCTTCTTCGGTGTGGTTGCTGTAACTGAAAGTTGGCCATTTTTGTTGATTTTTACCGAGTGTATGAAACGATGAAGCGTCCGTGAGACTCACTCATGCAGCTGCACAGTAACCTATATCATCTGTAAAAGGACTGCTGTCTGACGTTTGACTCAAAAATGAGTCTCATTAGATGTTAAGGACTATTTGCACGCTTTAAGCTTCTCAGGAAGCGTTGGTGGTCAGCGCGGAAACATCATGTCTTGTTTAGTCGGCGTGTTATGGGCTCGACACACAGGGAGCGACGTCGCTCCCTCTCCATTCATTTCCTATGGAACTTATGCGATGAGACGACAATCGCCTGCCCTCCTCCAGCCAAGCGACCGGTGAAATTCATGCGTGTGAAATTTCCAGCTCCTACGCTTGAACGTGCACAGGCTGGCTTGCGACGCGACACAAGGAAATTGAACAATGTTGAACAATGATCCAGATAAATGGGCATTTATCTGGATCAGCCGTGAAGTGCGCCCTTAAAACGATATTCCCCATGCCGTCTCTTTGTCTGTAACATAGGATGAACCCAGTTGCATTTTCCTTTTGTAGAGTAGGCAAAAGTAATATTTCAATCAGTTCCAGCAACATCTTCTGACTCTCCATCTTTGTTGGTCACGGACTGCTTTGAAGATATCAAATGCCCTCCAGTTTCATGACCAAGAAGATTTCTGGGAAAACAAGCGATTCGTTTTGAAACGCTGCGGTCGTTGTCGCATGTTGTCTTGGGTCTCCAGTGAGGTGGCGATGAAAGCCATTAGACGCTCCCCGCGTCTCGAGCTCATTGTGTGTAATCTGTGAGTTTCTCTCATCAAAAAGGTCATTATGGTAACACATAATGACAATAAAGATTGTTTAATCTTGATTAAGACGAAAACAGATAGAATGCACAAATAATTTAATCTTGAAATGTTTTATTCTACCCGCTCAACAATGAACTCAACAAGCATCTAAATTAAGTAATCTGATTTGGAAATTGCTTTACCTTCGTCTTGCACATTTGTATTATTAAAAGTAAAATACAAAATGTACTAACTTTTCTTGGTCATATTTTTTCTGTTCTCTTGACTTTAAGAAATAGTTTTGCCTACTCTCCAAGGACAAAAAACCTCATTGGACATGGGTGACTGTCTTTGAAAATAACAATATCTCTGGAAAAACAGAAGATTGGAGATAGGCCACGAAATTCTCATCGGTGTATAATAACAACCACAATGTAAATCTCTCTGTGTTGTTAGCACAGAATGAAACAGAGAAATAGTTGTTTTGGTACACGACTCCAAAAAGAAAAGCCTGAAGGAAAGTCTGAAATTGGGTGCAATTCAAATTCAAGTTTGACAATCGAGTCCTGTACCTGAAACAAAAACATGATGTTTACTGATTTACAGAGTCTGATAAGATGGCCAGGTGGCAGGCAGCCTGAAACGACTCTCTGTTTCAGGTCAAACACCTTTGGCTTTCAAGTGGGTGTCACGTTTAAACTAAAAAGGTGGGTTTCCGGGCGTGTGGTGGTCGCAGAGTTTCGAGTTGCAAGACAGAAGTGGGAGCAGCTGCATCTGCGTATGAATATACGAGGTAATGATCTTTGAATCTAACCGACACGGAGCAAAGTCCACAAGCCTTAAAAGGAGCTCCAAAGGATTAGTGTGCTGCTGTAATTTAATTTCTCACCAACCTCTCCCTTTGCTTTGTTTACCTTGATTTAGTAAAGAGATTAGGAGCTTCTTAACGGCCTGAGGTCGATTACGCCAGCATTACCAAGGTGATATGCAAAGCAGTGAAACAGGGAGTCAGCAAAACCAGACTTACCTCTTTCAGAAAATTACAACATTTTCTGTATCATGTTCCAACACTTAAATACAAATGCTTTTTATTTGTGAACAATGGACAGATATAAACACAAATCGCATGCAAGTAGTCAGGGTGCACATGTGCCTGTGTCTGCCTTTTTAGCTCGCTGGGAGCAGAGGTTCGTTAATGGCTGAACTATTTCAGCGCCCGTGCCTTTCTTTTCTTTTCATTAGAACTTGTTCTTGAATATCGTGATCTACTGTCTGAGATGAGAAAAAGACCGAAAGCTGATCCGTTCGGATTCAGCAACGCTGAAATGACAATTTACGAAGCCTTGCAAATGAATTCGTACCCCTTGAACCTCTTCACGCGTGTTGGACCTACACAAAGTAGTGAATGTTGCCTGTTTTCCAGCATTTTGTCTGAACAAAATCTGAAAAGACGTAGATTAAAACGCTGCGTGTAGCAGAAGACATGCCCCTCAATGCGCTGCATGGCGAAACACGGCGGTTGCAGCATCAGGAACAGGGAAGTCGGTCAGAGTTTATGCGAAGGATGATCCTGGATAAAAATCCAACGTTGAGCCAGTGAAAAGTTTTCAAAAAATGTTTACAGATGCTCTCCACAACAATCTGACCAGGATTTGTGTAAAGCTGGTAAATGCAGTTTTCCACACCTTTCAGATTTTTTAACTTTTGCTTCACAACTTATTTACTACTTTGCTTAGGCGAATACCGTGTTTTTCCAATAAAATATACAGATGCTTGTGTAACATGACTAAAAATGAAAGGAAAAAAAGGTTAACGGGTATGAATACTTGTGCAAGGCAATCTATGAAATTAGCTTAAATAACATGTTTATATTTAACATACATATTTAGGATTACACAGTTGGTCCAGTTTTTTAACCAAAATAGTGCTTAAACATTGGGTAAAGCTTCAGCAACTAACGCAGGAAAATGAGCAAAGGGGAAAGCAAAAATATAACAGTTAAAGAAAAAAAAAAAAAAATCACACAGAACCCCTGAAAAGCTAAAACTGCTGAACTTTGGCATATATGCACTGCAACGTAAACTTGATGTCTTTTCAAACGGTGCACATGATCGTACACCATCTTATTTAAAGCCAAACAAAAGTACGCAATCATTTTCATGTGAAACATGCCGTATTCCGAGTATAATGCATTGGTGCATTCATAATTGACACATGCCGTAGCATGTATCAATAATAACCTCCTGAGGCTCCCCCAAAGCATTTGCCATAGCAGACTATAAGCGATCCACGGGCGCGGCAATTATTAACTGAACCAGAAGCCCAGAAGAAGGGCTGGGCGATATGGCTTCAGGGTTTCCACTACATGTAATTGATCATTGGGCCCCGCCACGGCAAAATAAAAGCCGCCACACTTTCAGAATGAAGTTTTTTTTTAAATATATGGTAAAACTATGTAAAGCATATGAGATATATTTACCCAATATTACGTATAGCCTACATTTGCACACTTATACTAACTATAATTCGAGTTTTAAATGAATTTAAATATCATGAAGTGTTAAAATGTTTGAGAAAGCAACACCACCTGCTTCTTCCTGTCTGGCTGCTGTGCTGCGCTGCTCTCAGGAGGAAAGGAAAACTAGAGACGACAGTCCTGTGTTGCCCATTTAGCGTCTTTGTTGCTATATTTATATATTTTTCAGACCCCTCTAGCAATTTTATTTCAAAAAGTGACAAGCAACTAGCAACTTTTTTGTTTGAATGGCGACTTTACCGCAGGTATTAGTCATTCTGGAGTCACTGTTTTAAGGCAGCAGTGAGAGCTGCCACGAGACTTTCCACTTCCCTCAGCGCTGTCTCACAGGCACGCCACAGCTGCTGCTGCCTCGTCACGTATATGTAGTTTTTAAAATAGTCTTTTTTTCCCTCTCTGAAACTGTTGCACTAAAACAATTCCTTGAATTTGATTCACACTCAGCTTCAGTCACTTATTCACCTTGTTCACTTTGTGTGCCTCTGATCTGTCTTTTTGGCATTGTCGGTTTTATGTAGTGTGGATTCAGGCAATTTATTAAAAAAATCATTTTGTAAAGGTTATTTTTGGTTCAAAAACACACTTAATCACTATTTTAATAAATTGTCTTGGCAAAAGCTCTCCTACAGCCTGGATCACAAATGCATGAACAAATATGCAAATTAGATGATGTCAACCCCACCCCATTTTATGCCGTTGCTTAATTAACTGTTTTCAGATACAGAACACACAAACCCTGAATTCAAACTCAACCCTTCATTCAACCGTTTTACCAAAATTGCAAGTTTTTAAGAAAAAAAGAAAAAGAAAAAAACACAAGCTATCTGAACTCTGAAGGGTTCAGATTGCTGATTCCTGGCTCTGCATTTGTGATTGGTTGGGAGGATATGATGACTGCAGTATTAACCTCCATGATAGGCTAGAATGCAAAAGGAAGGAAAACTGTTCTATTGGAACTTTTTTCTTTTTTACCACATGTCTATTGATCGATTTTTATTGTTATTGAATTATCGTTCGGCACTATCTGGGAGTTAACCTAAATTCAAAGTGCAACTAAATACAAGCTGTGAAACATGCTTGTAAAACAAGGTGGCGGCCCTGCCGTTGTAATCGATGAAAATATAACTAAATGTTTGCTGCAGGTGGCATTACACAATGAGCTAAGAACCGGCTTTGCTTAACTTGTGTAACTTCAAACTAACTTTAAAAGAAATAAGTGAATTATAGTGCCTCGTATTATGGTAAAAAATGTTTCCTCTTTACAATATTTTGACAATATATTTTCCCAAACATATATTCAGCATTGTGTGCTATTCTCTTCATGGAAGCCTCATGAGTGCATTGGCAAAATAAAATTTAGATTTTCCAAAACTTAAATGTTAAAAAATTGTAAATTCAAAATAATTTTTCGCCCAGCCCTACCTGGTAGTGACGTGATGTGTTTTTTTTCTGCCACCTTGCATTCTGGCATGTTTAGATCTATTGCCTTGGATCCATTGCATGTTTGTATTCCGGGGCCTGATGCGGTTGGTACGTCACAATTACGAATATTCTCGCGATATTTGGATGCCAAGATGGCAGCATCCACGAAAAGCACAGAAAGGGTAAAAATTCTGTTTTTACTCTTGGTACAAAATTAAGAGAGATAATACTTCAAGTCCGCCATTAGATAATGACTGGAAAAATGGAACATTTCCAGGGTTTTGTTTGACTTTAATGTTACTCATCTAGCACCTCTCTACGCAGTTGTAGCTTCACAGGGAGGGTTGTTCATTAGTTGCTCATTTGTCACGTCAGAACGGTTGGGATGAGTGCGTGAAAGACTCACCTGGCAAAGATGTGAAACCATTCTCTAGAAGAGAGGCATGCATGAGAGTGAGAGAATGAGTGAGACGACAAGAGGAAGAGAAATAAAAAACAGTGAAGAGGCAAAAAGCCCAGCAAATGTGAGAGCAATCCAAAGTAGCAGCAGAGAAACGATGGTGACGATAATGACGATGACGACAGGTGAAAAACAAATGCCTCCTTAAATTAGGATGACATTTCAGATCAATAGATGAGACGCAGGACAGCAGGAGATTTGCAGGCCGGGAATATTTACTCGCCAAGTAAACTCTCCAAATCTGTGCAAGAGGATGTGGTAGTCAGGAGAGAACAAAAAGTTAATGTGCTTTGTGCAGATTTTGCAGGTTGAGGTTTCCTCTTCAGAATGCTAGAAACCTCCAACTGGATTCAAGACTCCTCGAAGCAAAAACAGATGGAAGGAAAAAAAGCCAGAAAACCGTGATGCTCTTCAAGAAAACATTAAAACTAAACTTTTCTGCCTTGTTAGATGGCCAACTATAAAGCAGAATCATGGAGATTACCTCAAGTTCAACAAATACTGGTAAGAATATCAAGTCTTTCGCGGTGCGTCTAAAATATACAGACGTAAACAAATTAATCACAATACAATCACGGCTTTATTTAGACCTAGATGTTTAGATCTAGTTCCTATATGCTGTACATAGGCGCAATTTAGCCAGCTCTCCCAAGTGATCACCATGCTTAGTCCTGCTGCTATGTGTGCATCTATTGGATATTAAGACAAGATGCGTGAGATGAATCAGATACAGGGAGGCGAGGAAGAGAAGCACAGAGGGGGCCAGCAGAAGTGGGGAGGGTTTACCTCTCGTTTAGCGAGCAGGACGTTGGGGACGATGTGAGGGAGACAGCGACCCAGCATCAGCATCACGCTCTCCTCGCTGTCTGCTATGCGAGACACCTGGGGACAGGATGGATACGCATCGGTTTCTGCTGCCTTTAAACATATTGATCCTCCTCTGACCGTTCTGGGGCGCTGACCTCTGCTCCGAGTCGACTCTCCGAGCACATTCTGCAGAAAGACAGCAAGGCTTGCTGGAAGGCCGGGGACAGCTTCCTGCAATGGGTGAGAGAAACGTCAAGTTGGAAGCCGCCATTATCGGGGGCGGAGTTGAACATTTGCTCCGAATCCCGGAAGAAGACTGCCGATTGCTCTGGCCGCAAAACGATAAGAGGTCCAGACAGAGCCAAGCGTTCTCGTGCAACTGGGGTCTGCTTTACAGAATAAAATAGATCAATTCATTCTGAACAAAAGACATCACAGCCGTATTGTGATGTGCTCTATGACCTCTAACCTGATATAAAATGGACATGGAGGTTTGGATTATATTTAGGAAAGACAGTTCTACTCAGTTCTGTGATTGTTTAATGTGTACGACCACTTGAAGGTGTTAGAAGTAAAAAAAATAAAGTGCTGAAACAACAATAAAATAAAACATTCTGTATTCTTACAACAAAGCAAGAGTGGCAACCTGCCTTTTTGCCCCAGAGGGCAGCCTGGTCTGTTCATCATGTTTGCAAAGCCAGACACCTACCGGCCTCTAGTGGATATATGATGCAACTACACAAAAATGGGGGCCACACAGTGTTTTATCTCTAAAACCTTTTTTTTGCTAATTATTTACAATCCAGTTAGGGGGAAGAATAAGCATATTATAACCATAGATTTAAAGCATACATAATGTTATATATACAGAAAACAAATCCATTTGAATCCCCCTTTGATTTTTATTAGATTAAAAATTGCAAAAATCACAAACTATGTTTAGTAGAATATTTTGTGTCGAGACGAATAAAGTCCAGGGTGTAAGAACCAATTTTAGGTATTTCCAGCTTTAGAACAGGTGAAATAAAATGAATAAATTACAGCATAACTTCAGAGTCAGTCAGATTATCAGTATTGATGACGAGGAAAAGATGCAGAAGATATTAATGGAATTTGTTTTTTTTTTTTTGCAGAACTTTCCTCTCACCTGTTGGGCTGATCAAACTGGACACGCGGTTGACCTGTAACTTTGTTGCAGGTCGGCTGTTGGGGCTGTGATGTGTTCTGGGCGGCGGGCGAGGCGAGGTCGTTTTCGGCCTCCGACACCCCTCGGACGTCTAGGTACTGACCGTTATCTAAAGAAGGCTGAGGGGAAGAAAAGACGCATTTAAAGGGATTACACCCTGACACGCGTTTCCATAATCTGCGCACACGGTTAGAGAAACCACGCACCACAGAGGAGGAGAGGTTCGGGGAATTCTGGGAGCGCAGCTCCAGAGAGGCCGGGTGCGGAGAGGAGACGCTCTTTTTCAGCGTCTGAATCTCACTGGGAAGCAATTTTAGGGGAAAGAAAACGACAAAGAGGAAATTAGCTCCTGGTAATTGAAATAGGGACATGTTTTCCTGGCATCATTTAAACAAAGGGGGAAGAAAAAAGAATGAATGCAAGCCTAATCAGCAGCGCAGGCGATGATGTAAAATACTGAGCGCTACGCCGGCAGCTACCTCTGCAGTTTCTTGATCTGCTCTGCGAGGCTCTGCTTCTCGCTGTTCAGGAGGTTCAGCTGGTACTCCAGTTCTTGCACAACTTCTGACTGTTGCTAGAGAAAGTGAACAAAACAACATTGGCAGTTCTGATTAAAACAAACAAACAAACAGTGTGACATACAGTTGTTATATTCTAACATTATGTTATGTTTAAGCAGAAATGTGTCTGAGAAAACAAAACCGTTACAGGCAATAAATTGATTTTATGACTGAAAAGTATCTTCATGCGGTGTGTGTTAAGGGTCACTGAGTTCTTGGTTGGGGCTCCTTTAACAACAAATACCGCATCAACGCATTTTATGCATAGAAGCAATCAGGCTGTGGTTCTGCTGAGCGTTTAAGGAAGCCCAAGGTGCCTGTGGCCTTCAGCTCGTCAACATCGCTGGGTTTGGCATCTCTTCATCTTCCTTTTGATGATATATAGTTTTTTGTATAAGCTTTAGTTCAGGGGAGTTTGCTGGCCAATCAAGCAGTGACCCAATAATCATGATTTTGGTACTTTTGGCAGCGGTTAAGTCCTGCTGGAAGATGAGATCAGCCTCTCCGTGAATCTTGTCCTCTAGAATGTCCTGGTAGATGGCTGCGTTCACTGTGGACTCAAGAAAACACACTGAGGAAAAACCACGTCTTTTTTCCCCCCAGCAGCAGTAACACATTGCCGACACTGCCTCTGGTGTCCGTGTGTATTGGCTCCTGATGCTCTGACTACTGCTGTGGTCCACATCTTGTGAATCTCCACCAAATTCTTGAAATGGCTCAGCGGCACAACTCTCAAGGCTGCGGTTATTCGTGCTGCTTGTGCACTTTTTTTCCTCCACGATCTCTTCCTTCCACATAACTTTCCTTTAACAGACTTGCATTCAGCACTCTGGACAGCCAGCATCTTCTGCAATCACCTTACGTGGCTTACCGTCTTCATGAAGGGAGTCAGTGAATGATGTCAGCCAGTGATGGGTTGATGAGGCGTCATAAAGCGTTTCGACACATTGCCAAACTGTATTGATACTGTGCCGATACTGTGTCACTGAATACTGACACCTGCTGGACATTAAAAACCCCTACAGGCAACCTGGTTGACAGAGTTAACTGACATTGATTTGATGACCAAGTATACACAATAATACAATTTAAATCATTGTATGTTGCATTGTATTATTTTATATTTTCATTTGAATTAAACATATATTTGATTATGCTTGTGGACTGGCTTTTTTATTTTTTTACACATTTTTTGCTGCCATGTCTTTTTTTTTTTCCATGCTCATGTTCAATGGTTGATCGGGCGCTGTGTTTAGTTACCCGACTGATATCATCTGTTCTTAAATCGGACATGCTGAGTATGACAAAGGGAGGAAGAACTACTCAGAGTAGCAGCTTTCTACTCAATGTAGATCAGCAGTTTTTTTCTGAAACGACGCTCAGAACAAAGACGCACAGCGCAAACCACCCAACCATAAAGGCGTCTGCCCAACCCATCAGTGGTGCGCTCCGATCAGCACCTGGCGCTCACTGAGCGAGACTGTGGTACAACACCATCACACCAGAGTTGCAAAATGGTTAAAAATGAACCATTATTAACCGTTATTTTGTTTACAGTTCAGCTTGGATTTTATTTACTGTGCATCATTGCTTTGCTGTGCGCACTGAATCCAGATGCTGTGCGCGAATGCACACGCGTGCAGCTTAGAGGGAACAGAAACAGTTTGGCGCGTCAGTCAATACGAAACAGTTCCTGTATCGGTCACGTGACTTTCCCGTGTCGATACGCGCATCGACACGGGTTTTGCTCTATGAGCTCGACACATGCGCCGACGCATTGGTGTTGCCGGACCCAGCAGTCTTCAATGCGCCTGTGTCGAACTGAACTACATTTCTGTAAATTAAAATGTCTTATCGGGTTTAGGTTCCATTTTAATTTCCAGAATATAAATGAATATAAATGCCTTTTTGAACTGAATTACTGTAATAAATTAGCTTCTGATGGGATTCTGCACCTGTTCCAGTGCAACATTGCACTAAGTTGACTAAAGGTGTGCCAACACCGAACACGAACAAGGCAAATTTTACGCATTGATTGCTTGCCGTTGGTCGCTTCAGATTTACGTCTCGCTCTCGCAAACAATTCGCGCTGACAAAGCTCTGACAGCGCAGCGAAATTTCGCCCAGCTCGTTTCGCCCAGCTCGTTTCGCCGCGACATCTAATCGGAGGAGCGTGTATCCGCTTGCTGGTTCCTCCTGTCTGTTCAATTCACCAATAGCGGACAAGGATTTTACTGAGCGAGTCACGGTGCTGTACGTGATGTGGAAAGACAAAAAAAAAAAAAAAATTGCGTTGCTGCCCCTGGGTCCAGCAGATCCTCCAGAGAAGCACCCGGTTCGGCGAGTACCACCGGCTGGAGCCGCGTCTTTCCCCAGCAGGAGGAGCTGCTGCCCCGCGTCTGCAGACGGATAAGGCGCCTGCGGTCTGTAAATCCAGCTTTGCTCAACAAAAATATAGCTTAATGTCTAAATAGGTAACATACAAGAAACATTTTCATACTTAAATAAATGGACGAGGAGAACACACTAAAGTTCAGATTGTTGAACCAGAGTAAAAAAGGCGCGAGTGAAACGAACGCGCCTTTTTCCGTGTTCGTTGTGAACGCGCCTTTAGAGAACATAACGTGATTACGGATATACACAGAGAAATGCGTATATACCTGCTGCGACAGGTCAGGCTTCTTTAGCGGCTCTCGGCCAATGCAGTTTCCTGGAAGATCACCGAAAGCCACCCCGACCGACGCATCCGCCTTGTCTCTGGGCGAGGAGAGCGAGCTGCCGCCGTTCCTGTAGAGCTGCAGCAGGTCGGGGGGTTTGGGGATGTTGAGGCCGACGTCGTCCCACAGTTCGAAGTCCTGGAAACGAATATGAAACAGAACAAGTAGAAAGTACTCGGTTTTTGCCTTCGTTTTTTGCCCTCAAACACACGACAGTGAAATATCCACACAGCTGATCTGAGCCAGGGAAAGTGTTGACAGTCACCGGCTGGTAGTTTTTCTGTTCCTTCAGAATAAAAACACAGATACAACGCTTGAGGTGATATAGCCTGTAAAGACGAAGCGTGCGGGAAAAGCCTTTACCTGATCATCATTTTCATCGGAGAAGGTGATGGACGAGAGTTTGTATTCATTTTTTAATAAATATTCATTCACAAGAAAGTTTAAGGCTCTTTTTTCCAGGGGGCGTATGGGCTCCTGATGGAGGAGGACAGAAAAAAAACAAAAAAAAAAAAACAGGGAGTGAGTTTAGCTCACGCTTCTCAGGTCATATATTACAGGGGTGTAATCTCTTCCTTTTTTTGTTTATGTCGGCAGATTCCCTACCTGGATTTCAGGACTCGACTTGAAGTTTTTCCTCTCCTGAGACGGCACTTCGCTCTCTGAGGAATTGGGAAAAATTAGAAGTTTTTGAACTGGTACAGAGGATGCGCTTTCTCGTAGTACTTCGGAAAACATATAAAACTAAATAAATAAATAAATGCAAAAAAAAAAAAAGTGGGAGAGGGAAAGAAAACTGGAAGAAAAAGGATTGAGGTGGAGAAGAAGATAAAAGTACGCCACACCTGCTGCCTGAGTCAAGTTGGCGCGCAGAGCCTGAATGGTCTCCCGTGCTTTCCGTAGCTCAAACTCCAGCACTGGACAGGAAATGACAACACACACAGGAAGTGGATCCAACCAAACACAGGGCACAAACAAAAACAAAAACAAAAAAAATAAACAAAGATGGGGCATTTGAAAATATGACACTGAAGGTCAAATGAAGCAAAAAATAAAGAGCATGCAAATCATGAGTTTTAAAAAAAAAAAACTACAAAAACAAAACGCATGCAGCAGAGAATCAGGGTAAACCTGTTTGCAGGTTTGTATGACAGGCAGGTGGTTTTCCTGCCAGTCAATGCACAGATGTGCCCTTTTTTTGTAAATGGAGGTCAATTTACCTTTAATTTCTTTTATTTTTACTTTCTCTAATCTAGGAGCTGTCTGACACTAGGCTTCTTCCTGGGCAGACGCACAATTGCTCTCAAGCCACTCGAAGGACGAACGCCGCTCAGGGGACTTGCTCTTCACAGATTATAGCACAACTGTATCAACAAATCAGCTCTCAGTTAAAAGAAATAGGAGTCAAATTTCCATTCGGACAAGATTAGGTTCTTGTTGCTGAATCATTTTAAAAAAAATGTTAGTGAAAGAAGAAAAAAAAGCGTCCACATGAGCACGCAGTTTCTGGCATTTTACAGATTAGAAAGATTTGAGGATAAAATCCTTTATTTGCAGCCTGAAATACAAGCTTCTAAACTAAGACTGAAAAAAAAAAAAGGAACAAACAAGATCTTAACACACTTCAGAGTCAGAACACACGCAAAAAGTAATAAGCAATGGAGCAGGGAAACAGTGTTGCATATCTGTGCACTGAAAATCTGCATTTTGAGCGGATTGGTCGTAGCTGACGACAGTGCTTTCTGGAATACCAAACAATTTCTTTTATAATCGCAATCTAATCGACCGTTTGACAGATGAAGAGTGCACAGGTTGCAATCTGAACAGAATGGAAACCCATGAACTGAGTAACGGAAAGAGTTAAATAAAAAATAAAAAAAGGGAAGGGGGGGGGTCAAATAAAAACAAAACAAAAAGCTAGTCTGGATGGAGTGACTTGTCCAGAATTTCACTGGGGTTTGATCAACGTCAGGAGAAAGCCAGAAAACCCAGAGTCAGACAGCTGGGGGGGCAGGCGTTTTAGCGAGGACAGCACTTTGAGGGGGATGGAAATAGGACGATGGGGTTGGGGTCAATCTGGTGCATGTACGTGTCTGTAAGTGAAATGATTACAAAACAAGCCTTGCTTGTGGGTGTGAGCTGGAGCCAGAATCTCTGCTGCATGGTTTGACTACATCTCTGTTCTGCAATGTGTCTGGTTTCTACCACGTAATAAAAGCCCCAAACCAAACGGAAACCATCCCTCTTATCTGCGACATCTACAGATGTGTCGAAATAAATTTAGTTCATTCATTTCAGTAATTTGAATCGAGTGAAACGCTTGTGGAATCGTTACACAACTAGATATGTTTCCATCATTAGACATATTACAATTACAGTATTTCCCAATTAGATACGTCAAGGGTTTATTTCTGTAAATCTTGATGATTATGGCTTAGAAGCAAATGAAAACACAAAACTCAGTTTCTGAGAAAATTGGGATTTCACATAAGACCCTTTAACAAATATATGACCTTTGACACAGAAATGGGATTGTGTGACCACATTACACAACAATTGACCTGAAGAGATGAACGCAGACAGTCACTGACACCGTCCACACTAAACAAGCTGGTCGTTCAGAGTGCTGCATTTGAGTTGTGGTAAGTTGAGTGGCAGGAAAAGGTGTGGTAGAAAAAACCCCCAAAAAAAACAAGACAACATCAGAAGTGCCCTAATGCGTACATTTGTTAACATTTAGCTTTGTGGAGATGCTGATTTCATTCTCCAACAAGAGTGGGCACGCCCTCACACTTGTAAAAGTACCATTACCTGGTTTAATAGCCATAGTATCGATGTGACTGATTGGTCAGCAGACTCCCCTAAATCCCCCCCCGAGAATCTATGGTCTGCAAGTCGATGGGAGACAGCAGATCAAGCGCTGCAGATGAGCTGCAAACGGCTATTAAAGCCAACTGGGCTTCCTAACATCTAAGCAGAGCCACAGGGTCATGGCCGCCGTGATACGCCGCACTGATGCAGAAACTCGTGCAAAAGGCGCCCTTGGCCAGCTGCCGAATGCGTACGCTGTATAAATATATGGACACACTTTTCAAAAGGGTCAACATTTCTGTGTCAAAAGCAGCTGTTTTAACTCAAATTGGACAGCTTCATCTACTGCAAACCATAATTAGCAAAAAGAACAGAAGTAGGAGCTTGAATACACCACTGCGTGTGAAATGAATCGATATACGCGTTTCACATCGAGATTGAATTGAACCAAATGAACTTTCTGATAACGTCGGAATTTATTCCGATGCACCTGTTTTGGACAATGTCCCGCTCTTCCACCAGAAACTAGAGCTGGCACATTTGGGGCCAGGTGCCCACCATGGTGGCAAGAAGAAAACGACTGACAGCTCATGTTAAACCTTCTATTTCTACACATTGTAGACGGCTAACAAGTAGCGCCTTGATGAAAAAAACTCTATAAGATCAAGACTACATGAAAATAACATTGGTAGCGACAGAAACAAACAGTAGTCGTCTACTTTTTTTGTTTGTTTTTTTACGATAAAAAGGATTTGATTTGACTAATTCCTCATCCTCAGTATAATTGCTCATCCCTTTGCCTCTTGGTTAATACCTGAGCCGGTGCATTTGAATGTAGAGCTGAGGGATGATATCCTGTTAGCGGCAGACGCAGTTAGAAATCGCTTCTGCTATGAAATGTGTCGACAGGGCCAATTTAAAACAAAAAAACAACAGGTAGACGTGTCAAAAATACCACCGGCTGACAGCGCAGTGTGACAGCTCATACGAGGAGCTCCGACGCCTTACCCAGAGTCCAGAAAATAGAAACAATGGATGTCTGACAGGGACCCACATCGGCCTATAAAACGGCTGTGATTAAAACTCCTACCCTCATTCAGCGTAGAACTAACTCCAAAGGTCTGGATTGTTGGACATCAAGGCAACGTTCCCTGACAAGCAGTGAGACCTGCACGCCCGCATCAGGCTCATTAACCAGACTCTTTATGTCTCTCTGCGGTTTTAGATTTCCCCACGGTAAGCAGCCGCCGGCGCTTGGGGCCCTGAAAGTACGGTTCATCTTACCTGCCACCCGTTCGTCTGACTCCCGGTTGCCGTCATCCGAGTACCGTGCAAAGTCCAGAGAGTCCAAGGTGCTGATGCTGCCCACTCGGTCTGCGGACAAAAGGCAGACACGGAGGCAGCAGTGAGACGGGAGAAGAAGCGACGGGCACAGATCATCTCAAAGCTCACAGGACTTAAGAGCGCGGCGGGGAATTAGGAAAGGTGCTTGAGAGACACCGCCTTAGGTACGCACGCTTACCTCTTGAGAGGAGGAGCACTCTCCATCACACAATAAAACAGATTAGCATCAGCACATCTGTAAAGGCTGCTTCATCTGAACTTTAGAGCAGAGCTCAGTATAAACCGACCGGAAGGGACATTTCCCCCCAGAGTCTGGTAAAATGCAGACAGCTTAAAATCAGTAGAAACGCCCATAAAGACGCAACCTCAACACTGTCTAGAGAGGAAGGGGAAAACTATTTCAAACTTTTGAGAAGCAGATGAAGCTGATAAATAAGCACAGTCGGGCTCACGTTACACTGAGCTCGGCCGCCCGCTTTGCCTCGTCAATGGTGTTGGCTTTCTCTTCCGCTGGAATGCCGGTGTTAGATTGGCCTCGTTTGTTCTCCAATAGCCGCAGACGGCAGAAAAACAAGCTGAATGTAGATACGCAGGCCTAACAAGCCCAGCTAACCTAGCACAGGCTAAGTGACATCGATGCGTCTTAAACACAAAGCGGTCTTGTTTACTAAATGAAAGCTTACTTTGACACCAGAGGCTGAAAATCTCCATACATGGGCACATCTGAGGCAATTGAAACGGCCTAAAAACTATTATTGTAGTTTGAATTAGGGTTTCTCAAAGGTTTGAATGTCTTCAGAGTCAGTGTTTGAATTATTGCAATGATTGTTCAAATCAACACGTGCAAAATAGCGATCGGAAAGGACTGCTTGGATGTGATGTAGTTGGTTTGGGCAATATCTTGAGAATTTTAAAATATCAAGATTAAAAAGAGAGATTAGATGTTTCGCTTGCATCGAGAAGTTCTATGTTGCGTTAGAATTATGCTTTTATGTAGTCCAGTCGGTTATTTTTCAGCCATTACTCATATTTATCTACAGCTGTTTGTTAGAAAATGTGCCTGTGAGACATTTGGGATAGAGCTTTGATCCAGAGATGCTGTTTTAGAATGACTTTATGAAAAGAAAAACATATCGAGATAAATATTGCATATTCGGCATTCGGACTAAAAATATCAATATTATTTTTGGTCCAGATTGTCCAGCCCTACAATATAGGGAATTAGATTTCAAGAATCAGGCTCCATGCCTATAATAAATCTGGCCAGGCGGATGGAGTAAGACAAAATGTGGCTTAACTGAAACAGATATTATCATTTTAATAATATCGCTATTGAACGCATTTCTAATACTATGCAGCCCTGTTCTAAATTCTGTGGTGACGCTCTAGCTAAAAAACTGTGTGTTCTACGCGAAAATGTAAATTTATCACATATTTGACTGTAGGAAAATAGAGATTCGAAAAAGGACACACGCCCAAGGTCCTGTGAGCCCTCATTGAGAAGCGTTTCATCATGTGATGGCAGTAATTCACTGAAAATACAGAGTTTGCAGGCCTGCACATTTCAAATACACAGAAAGTCTATGAATGGAAGAAAAAGCATTCATTCTTTTATAGACCTGGTCTGGTGATCAGACGGTAAACCAGCGTCCAGTGGAAACCCAGAATTATTTAAAAGAGAAAAGGTTCAGACACAATGCCAGGATGTAGCCAACAAGCTCACTGTTTAGGCAAGAATAGCTCTGGTTTACAATGTTAACTAGCATGGGGCACATTTGGAACATGTTATAATGAATTTGCAGACAAGAAAGTTGAATATTTGCACATTCGTGCTTCCGTATTAAGATTAGTAAACATACTTCAAAGAAGATTTTGGGAGAACTGGAGGAGTCTGGGACCGGTAATATAAATAAACAGTGCTGTGGAAAGCCATTTACCCCCCACAGACGTCATCCGTCTTTGTCACTCATGGCACAAGAGTAAACATATAAACGCAGTTTTTCAATAATTTCATTGAGGCAAAAAGATTTCCATGCCAAACCAAGCCTTTAAAAAAAAAGTAATAGCATCCCTTGTAAAATCAGAATGTCATCAACCACAAATTTAGAAATCTGAGTTCATTACTGAGTTTATTCTCAACGTTCCCTGGGATTTATGGGAAAATATTCTGTGGACCACTGGAACAAGTGTGAACAACACGATCTAACACAATTTCTCAGAAAAAGAAACTCACCTTAAGATCAAGCAAACACGGGTTATGAAGTTTGACAATAATCCAAAGCACACCAGAAGGTCTACTTCTGAATGGAAAAAAAAAAAAAAAACTTTTTTGGAATTGCCTAGTCAAGACTACAAAGCAGCTAACGTTGTCCAAAGAAGGCCAGGCAATAATTCCTCCCGGTGAGGTAAAAAGGTTCATTGCCATTTACTGCGAAAGCCAGAAGGTTGTCATGGGTGACAAAAGCAGTTATTAGGTTTAGAGGGCCATGACCTTTTCCTTAAAGAGCCATATTGGTCTGGATCATTTTGTCCTCCAACAAATGAAATCACAGTTTGGAAATACCTTTTAACAGCCCCGTAGTAATATCTCAACATGATGGTTCTGCCCAAAAAACAAGGTTCGTTTTCCAACCTCACAAAACAAAAGAAAGGCTTTCTCTCTTGTAATTACAACCAGTTTATTATCAATATATCAACAAAGAAGAATATTTGCCATCTTTTTATTTGCAGTATGTTTTGGGTAAGCTTCTCAAATCTTATTACTGTAAATAATATACTAAAAAGTAGTATTGCACCGATGCCAATTTTTGGCCCCGATACCGATACCTGACTGTGCAGTATTGGCCGATACCGATACCATCTGTTTGAAATGTATGTGTGTGTGTGTGTGTGTGTGTGTGTGTGTGCGTGTGTGTGTGTGTGTGTGTGTGTGTGTGTGTGTGTGTGTGTGTGTGTGTGTGTGTGTGTGTGTGTGTGTGTGTGTGTGTGTGTGTGTGTGTGTGTGTATATGAAGAACTGCATACTATTTAGGGTTGTACAACGTTTTATTGCCCACCTGGAATGGGTGACAATAGTTGAATAAACTTTTGGCTCTCAAAGGCCAAAATAGTGCGACATTTGTGAAATTCTAACATGTATAATAGTAGTGCAACAGTAAGACAGTAAAATTACATTAATAATTGAATAATCTCTTTTAAACCCTGAGTTTTGGCTCTCAAATGCCAAAATAGTGCCACTTTCATGAACTTATATAACATGTGTAATACTAGTCAGGAGAGAGAAGGCTGCGTTCAAGTGACATACAAACATCAAAATGGTATCGGTGCCCTATTTGTTGGTACTCGCCGATATCAATACCATTTTAGTGCTGGATCGGGGCCCCGTCTGATACTGGTATCGGTGCAACACTACTAAAAAGTAAGCACCTCTACATAGACACTTTGAAGCTTAAAGGCATCTAAATGTATGAATTTGGGCTTTAAACAATGATTTAAAAACAAGATAACTGCCATCAAGGTGTTTTTTTTTTCATTCAGGATTTCATTTTACAAAGAATCATTGTACATTTTGTTTTAATTTACATCGAGACATCCCTTAAAGGGAGCTCGTCACGTACTATGACTTTACGAAATTCTACTCGTGTAGCTCACTCCGGATGCATACAAAGGTTTTCCGATCAAATCTTCGCACCCTGTTGGCTTATTATATTTTATTTCTGTGTTTTCCTCTTTGTTCTGGCTCCATTTGTTAGTAAATAAAGCGCTTTTCTGTATACTTACAGTTACAAGACCTCATGACCGGAAGTATGACATTGTGCATGCACGCAACGAGTAAACGAGTTAGCAAGGTCCAGCAGAGGTGCGGAAGAAAAAAAAAAAAAGTTAGTAACCCTAACCCTGCAGATCGGGTTAGTCTTCGACCACGCCTAGCTGTCGCTTTACTACGAGGCATTGCTGCACCGTCTACTGGCTCTTACAGTAGTACTGGCGCCTACTGACGCCATCTTGCTTTCTGGTAGTTTCTACGGGCAGACGGCGCAACAACGTTTATGTTTGCGTCTGCTGGTTGTGCCCG
Source organism: Fundulus heteroclitus (assembly GCF_011125445.2). Taxonomy (NCBI): domain Eukaryota; kingdom Metazoa; phylum Chordata; class Actinopteri; order Cyprinodontiformes; family Fundulidae; genus Fundulus; species Fundulus heteroclitus. The sequence continues at coordinate 19,984,252 of NC_046381.1, forward strand.
GTCCAGGGTTCATTTCAGGCTCAAAAAGGACTAAATAAACACCATCAGGATGAACGATTGGCGTATATGGTTTTATTTGGAGACAAATATGCTTTTCTGTGGGGGTTTTATGGTCATGGTACGTGACTAGGTCCCTTTAAAAAGGCAGAAACTCATATCCTGTCAGGATGTGGCACGTTTAGCTCGGCACAGACGAGGATAAGAAAATATAAAATTGTTTTATAGGAGACTGACCAGAAACCCTCCGCCCAAATAATTAATACACTGTCTTTCTTTTCTATTTGGACCAAGTAAACCAGCAACTATATCTCTTTAATGGGCACAACAAAAAACATAGCTTATATCTAAGCTATGTGCCTTCAAAAAAAAACAAAAAAAAAAACAAAAAAAAAACAATTAACTTTTTTTTTAAATTTATGCTCAAAAAGCACACAGACTTCATTATAATAGCAGCCAACTCTCAGGCTCATAGCTATACCCATTACTCCACATGGAGTCATGTGATCTGATCTGATGAACTGATCTGATTATCTGGCTGCGGCGTGAAGACAGCATCACTCGTACCTCCCTGCTGCAGCTTACCAAACGGCTGGGAAATGTCTCGCCGTGTCATGTGGCCCGGAGCAACAGCTGCAGATGCGGCACGGTCGCTGCCCTTCTGGAGGCTCGCTGCAATCAGGTGCTCATGACTGGCCGACGCAGCCTCCGCGTTCGGAACGGCCACATCCGTTACGTTTCTGGAAGGTCCGCAGAGGAGTCCTGCTTTCATGCCTCATACCGTACATGGCATTTACACATTTCCCTTCCTTTGAAGGCCTGACAGCCCCTAACCTATCTACACAATCTACATCTACACAGCGGTGCTGAAGCACTGATTATAGCAGAGGCAGGGCAAGACGTCGACTCTAATAACGACGGACCTCTTTCTTGTTTTTGCCGTGGGTTTCACAGTCCGATCCGTAATCCTGTGCCTCAGCTAAGCCAGTGAATATAACGTCTGTTTTTTTTTTCCCCACATGGCCTGAAGACCAAATTAGCTCTGACACAGGAAATGCTTCTAATCGGCAAACCACGTTTTCTCTCAGTCAAGGTAACTTTTTGCCGACGTCGGCCGTTTAAAAGAAGGTTTACAGCCATCTGCAGAAGCAGCAGGTTTATCCAACTTTTATTAAAACCGATAGATCAGTGTGTCTGGGAGTCGTTAGCTGGAGAACCCTCCATTTAAAAACGATAATTTCAGCGAACACATGGATTGCTACTGGATTTGGCAGGAAACGTAAATTGACACGGTGCACATAGCTGATTCAGGATTCTTTTTATTCCTTGTCTACTTTTGGTCTACAGTGGATTTAACAGTTTTATTTCCTCCTAAATGAAATGTTTTATTGAATTCTGGCTCATCAGCAGCTATCGAGATGAACGTTCCCCTATGACGGTCCAGTCAGTACCATGAGAGGGGAGCTGTCGTGGTACACCCTACTTTCTCTGTTTAGGTCCTCATGCTCTGCACCCGTTGTGGGTTTCATGCAACTGGCTTGCAGATTGGTCAGTTTGTGTTTTCTTATCTTGAAGGCATGTATTTTTATATATGCAGAGTCAGTTTTTGTCTGTCTTTTAAACTGATATCTAAAAGGAGACAAAGTGTCCGACAGAGAGAGATCTGCTAGCGTCAGAGCTTACAAAGTATCCTTATCGATGCCTACAAAGCAGCCTCCTGAGATTACCGGTTTCCTAGACAGACACTCTGACATGATGACCAACGCTGCTTTGCATGGGGCTGCCAAACTCTGATTTCCCTCTGCTTCGATTCGGGTAAACCCAAACGATGGGTGGAGCATGCTGAAAGCCTTCGCTGCTTCTCGGTTTCGAGACGAATCACATCCACGGATCTAGCGTTTTATGGTGGGGATCCAAAGAAGGCCTGTTTTAGCCAGAAACCCTGCTGCTTCTGTAGGGATTCCAATGAATCGGGAACTTGAAGTCCAGTCAGTTTTATTTCAAAATAAATGAAAACATTAAGACAGCATGTCATTAAAAAGGACTGCAACTCTGAAAATCAGTTCTATATTTTCAAATCACAACTGAAGTTTTTTCCCCCCACTCAATTTTCCAGGGGGACGCCTAATAGAACTTTGTTTTTTTATTTGTTTTTTTACAGTGTCCCTTACTTTCCCACCGCATGTTTCTTAAGGAGCTGCTTTTCTGCTGATAGTCCAACTAATTAATTAGCCAATATCAGCTCGTTATACCTTTGTTACTATATAAATATTATATAAAAAATTAGTGTTGCACCGATACCGATACCATTATCGGACGGGGCCCCGATCCAGCGCTAAAATGGTGATATCGGTATCGGTGAGTACCAACAAATAGGGCACCGATACCATTTTGATGTTTGTATGTCACTTGAACGCAGCCTTCTGTCTCCTGACTAGTATTATACATGTTATATAAGTTCATGAAAGTTGCACTAGTTTGGCATTTGAGAGCCAAAACTCAGGGTTTAAAAGAGATTATTCAATTATTAATGTCATTTTACTGTCTTACTGTTGCACTACTATTATACATGTTAGAATTTCACAAATGTTGCACTATTTTGGCCTTTGAGAGCCAAAAGTTTATTCAACTATTATCACCCATTCCAGGTAGGCAATAAAAAGTTCTACTACCCTAAGTAGTATGCAGTTCTTCATATATACACACATACACATCAATTTCAAACAGATGGTATCGGTATCGGCCAATACTGCACAGCCAGGTATCGGGTATCAGTATTGGGGACAAAAAATAGCATTGGCGCAACACTATAAAAAAATTGACATTCTGCACTGTAACCAATAGAAAAATACATGGAAATGTAGCAGTTATTAATGAAGTAATTATATAATGGGTCAGAGCAATACCTGAACATCATAGGTAATCGTCACTATATTAGTAGGGCTGATTATTGTTTTTGTGTTTCAAACAAAGACTGTCAGATCATGTGAAATATTTTTGTTTCCATTAATACATCGCCATTATAAATTTCCACCGCACCAATAAACTGTTGCATTTTTAGCCTGCGTTATCTTTTTAGGTGAACCCATTATGTGAAGGTCCACGCCTCAGTCATAACAGGTAAGATTACACTGATTTCAAAGTTCTGCAACCAGCTGTATTTGCATGCAGTTGCTACGGCCATCATTTTACATGTGGCGTTTTGCCCGTAGGCCTAGAGGCTTTTCATGCAATGGTTATTCTATTATATAAAAAAAAAAAAAAGGTCCCATAAGTGAATGAGAATACAGCCTTGCACCAGCTAATTTGATTTTGTGGTACCGTGTCTGGTACTGAGCAAGATCAACACTTGCAAGGTACCAGATCAGATCTGTTATAAACATTTAAAGCATAACCAGAAAGTCAACTACTGTTAATTTTTTTAAAAAAAGGGCAATTATTACTTTAAGTTTCTGCAAACTGCAGTCTTATATTTAATCTGGAAGTTTTGTTTGTTTGTTTGTTTAGCATATCTACAACTGCATACCTAACTGAAAGGGATGCAATGCAAGATATTTATCTTAAAAAAATAAATAAAAATAATAATCACTATTCTGTACCTGTTCCTGACCCCTGACCTCCAGGTGGCCTGAGGAAAGCCAGTGTTCTCTCACACCATGTCCATCACAACCTGTCCTGTCACAATAACCCCTCATCTACCCCTTCCAAGCCGTCTGACCTGGCTGCCGATATATAGCTGACCCACAGAACCCGTCCGCTCACTGCGGCCCTCGGGCGCTTATTGGGAAAGCGCTGCGGTCTCGACATCCACAGACTTCTTCCACGGCCAGGTTCTGCGCTAATCTTAGCGAGCTAGTGGGTCGTGTTTTCCCTGTGACAGCGCAGCAAAGACGCGGCTGGCGCACGCCGCTACTCGTAGCATCGGGCTGGGCTGCAGCTAACTTACTCAGTGGTCCTCCAGGTCCGAGCGCCTGGTCCTTGGCAGGTGGGGTGCCGCTTTGTCGCTCGAAGTTGCCAGGGTTGGAGAAATAATCCCTGAGCCGCGGGAGCTCCCTGCCTGCTTCCAGCAGTTCCGTGTGAAACTCCAGGGCCGTGAGGATGTACTGGTCCCGTAACAGCTGAGCGGCTATCAGGTCCACGGACACCCGCGTCTCGGCACCGCCTGCCATTGCGGATGTGGCCACGGCCGATGCCGCGGTGCCCTCCCCGCTGGGGCTCGTCCGGTTGCTGGACAGCAGCAGCGTCGGAGGCTCGGCGTCTGCAGGCGGCGAGAAGGGATTGCCTGGCGGTGGCCCTGGCGCCCCCTCGCTCGGGCGTCGTTCCGTGTCAACCGTCTCATTAGGACGTCGCTCCGCTTCTTCCTCGGAATCACTGACATCAAACGGATTGACCGACGCCATTTTTCCCACTAAAAAAAAACCTTTTAACGATCCAGGGAGGCTAGGCTAATCAGACGGGCTTCTTCCTGAATGGATACTGATGTGTGTGGCTCTTACCAGAGGGGGGGGAAAGAATGCGGCCATACGATTGGCTAAATTCAGGGGACGTCAACTCAAAGCCCGCCCTTTTCATGGGATGTAGAGAAGTGATTGGATATTTCTGAGGTAACTGGGCTGGGCATGATTTTCAGTTGACAGCTCATGCTAGATGTGTCATGTCAAAAATTGAAAATACAACCTGTGTAAATAAAGATGTGTATGTATAGATTTTTTTCTACATTATTGAAATATTAAATTAAAAAGGCGAAAACTACGAGTTACGTCTTTTTGTAACGTTTTCATTTAGAAAAGCTGCTGCTGGAATTAAAAGAGCACCTTGACTAACTACACTACCCGCAATGCAGCTGCGAGCGCATGCGTCAAGAGTCAACGCCAGCGTCACGACCAGGAAGTAAATACTCGTGCTGCCTGTATTTCTTGTAGTAATCTTGTTACAAAGAGGGGTAGTTGGTTTTGTAAAAGCATCTACTTAAAGATTACGCTGATCTTGTTTCGGAGCAGCAGCGTTGATCCGTCTGCTTCTTTGGATATGGATTGACGGCTCATTTACGGAGATAAAATTGAAAGAAAATAAGATTGTTTTGAATGGCGAAATATTTGCGATCACTAATTCGTTCTTTAAATCACTTTATACCAGGATCCAGTTGACGTTATATTACACTGACAGGTAAGACTGATAACTTCTCTGTCCCAGATCTCGCTGTTAACACTTACACTATGATGGAATAGCTGTTACAAATAAAAATGCCACAAAAATATTGTATAATGTATTTGTTTGATGTTTGGCACATTGGCTGGGGGCATATGGGAACGGATTAGTCCTATCTCTAAGCCTTTCTGTAGCAGATACATTGACTTAGACAGTCGAATGGTAAAGCTGCGGATTCTATTTGGTTTCTCTTAGCAGTTTCTGTGTAGTCCCTATTAGCACTTTTTAATATAATCTTTCTTGCTTTTGCATTTTTTTTTTTTTTTTTTACGTTTCTTCATTTCAGGAAAACTCAGGGTTGCTCTGTAGAGCCAGAGCAGTCTTCAACCAAAATGAGAATGATCACATTTTTCATGATAGGACTGACAGTCCATGTAGTATTCTTCCTGTCCATCTTTGACATCTACTTCACATCCCCTTTGGTCCACGGCATGACGCCCCAGTCCACGCCGCTGGCACCCCCCGCCTCCAGGCTGGTCTTAGTTGTGGCAGATGGCCTCAGAGCTGACAGTCTCTTCACCCCGCTTCCCAACGGCTCATCTAGGACTCCATTCCTAAGGTTGGGAAATTGATTTGTCTTAAAAGACAAATATGTTTTCGATCTTTAAATTGGCCTAATCTTCTTTTTACCGCCAGGACCATAATAGAGGAGACTGGTACCTGGGGCGTCTCTCACACACGCGTGCCTACTGAGTCTCGGCCTGGTCATGTTGCTCTGATCGCAGGCTTCTACGAGGATGTCAGCGCAGTTGCTAAGGGTAAGTGCATGTTGGGATTCTTGTCCTCCTCCTCTGAATTTGTCTTTGAAGGATTTTGACATTGTGTCTTTGTGATGATAATTCGCATTTTCTTTGTGTATTTCCAGGTTGGAAGGAGAATCCAGTAGAGTTTGATTCAGTGTTTAATGAGAGCAGAAACACGTGGTGCTGGGGGAGTCCAGACATCCTCCCAATGTTTGCCAAAGGTAGCCAACAGAGTTTCTACTCAGTCGGGGAAAGTATAGAATGGGGTTTTATCATCTATCGAGTTAGAATAAGGGGGGGGGGGGGGGGAGCAGAGCATGGAAAATGATTAGGTTTCCTGAATTTATGTTATCCTCACATCTAAAACAGGGGTTGCCAAACTTTACTGACTGTAACCCCCTAAAACACAGCCAAGAGATTGGCAACTCCGCTTTTTCTTTGGTATCGGTTTCACAAATAAGGAAATACTAAATATTTTAGCACATCGGCATCAAATTATTAATAACATTAAGACTTTGAAAAAAAAATGTGCAAATATTGTGTAATTGTGTAATTCTCATAATATTACAACTATGTTCTGGTAATATTATGACTTTATTCTTCAATTTAAAAAAATAGTATCACGGCCATCATACATTAAAGGAGCTATAAGTAAGATATTCACTGTAAAATCAGTCTAAATCATTCTCATTTCTCACCGGGGATGGAAGTAACATTCCCTATATACAATCGGTCTTCTTCGTCAACAATGTCTTAGTCAAGTTTTTCCCTTTTCACACCTAGAGGTACTGTCTGGAACTACTTTGGTGCAGTGTGCAGCCCGTGTTTACTTCCTGGTCCCTAAGCCAATCACGTGAGAGTTCCCTGGGTTCCCAGCACAGAGCGCAGTATTTGGTATTTTATCTTGGCAAAAGAGCAGCAGCCTGAAAACATGGAAGCCAGTAGGAGAAGCGGACCAGAAATAGAACAAAATACAACATCATATAACTATCCTGTGTAAGTAAAAATTCAGAAGGGTTTGACACCGTTTAAAAACGGCATATTTAATTGTTGTAATTGGCAAGCTGTTGTGCCGATTTTAGCCTCTAGGTGCCAGTATTACTTATAGCTCCTTTAAACAAAATAAATTGTTGGTCATAGAGGAGGAAATTTCACAAAAACAAAAACAACTAAGAAATCCATCCATCCATCCATTTTCCGAACCGCTTTATCCCTCATGGGGTCGCGGGGGGTGCTGGTGCCTATCTCCAGCATTCACTGGGCGAGAGGCGGGGTACACCCTGGACAGGTCGCCAGTCTGTCGCAGGGCCAACTAAGAAATATTGAAATTAATTTCACATATTTGCAAAAAAAAAAAAAAGAAACGTTGATGGTCTGAAGTTGAAAAGTTGTAAATATTTTAGAAAAAAAAAGGTGTTTCCCATGAATACATACTAAAACTAGGATATTCTCTGACATTGCAAAGCCAGAAATCTGCAAGAAAATAAGCTCAGAAATCTGTTAACAATGTGATTAAAGTTTGATATATTACACTTCCTGTAACACAAAATGAACTATTACAATGTAGACATGTACTTGTGTGAACCTGAAATATCTCCTCAAGATGTCTTAATTGCAAAACTGCTCCAGCATTTTCAGGGATGTCCTTTCTAAACATCAATGATTTTAAAATTGAGAATGGCTGTTTGAAATATAAATGTTTTTTTTTTAGGTAAGTGTGTCTTTGTGGGTCAAGCACAAAAAATTATTATTTATTCTAAACAAAACCACTAAGAGCTCAGAAAAACTTACACATGATATATGTTATAAAAATAAGGAGAAAATGAATCACTAATGCATTTATTCTTTATTCTTCATTATTTGCAACAGTTCCTTTTTACCATCGTCTGGATCATTGTAGAACCACATTGCGGAGGGACAAATGGATCTCATTCGCTGCTCTGGGTTCTTGCAGGTGCTACTGGTGACCACGTTTATACCCACACATACCCAGCAGAGGAAGAGGACTTTGCTTCCACAGATGCTTCCAGGCTGGACAGCTGGGTTTTCACCCAAGTCAAAGTACGGCTGCAGAATTACTGACACTAAAGAGGGCTGCTCTAATTGATATATTCAGAACAACTGATTAAGTCCACAAAATGGGGATTTTTCAAAAGTATGTGCTGAGATGGGGTACATGTCGGTTGCTGTAATGTTCACAGTATTTTTTCCTTGAATAATATACAGTTTTTTAAATTATTATTTGAAAACGGGGAGCCACCTGTAATAACGATAACGTAGTTTACAGCCCTTTTGGATTATGCAGGGTCAGTGTATGACATTGCTGCATAATGTTCATGATGTTAATTGTAGTCTAGCATTGCTAGAATAATTATGTTTGTGTTGAAAATTTGCAACAGTCCTTCTTTCAAGCTGCAAAGTCTAACTCCACTCTGAGGGCCACTCTGCTCGAGGACAAGAATATCTTCTTTCTGCATCTGCTCGGCATTGACACCAACGGACATGCTCACAGACCAATGTCTCAGTAAGTGGGTTGTGTTGGGTTGGGATCTTTCTCTTCTTGCTTTTGGGATTCAATTTATTGCACTTTTCTCACAAATGAACACCCTCTCTGACCGTCTTACACTTTGGGTTTTCTACAGGGAATATCTGGACAACATCGCCCTGGTGGACACTGGTGTAGCCGAGGCTGTGTCTCTGATAGAGGACTTTTTTGGCCATGATGGGAGAACTGCCTATGTGTTTACCTCCGATCACGGCATGACAAACTGGGGTAAGAGCTTCACTCGGGTTTGGTTTTGATGTCTGCTACATAAGTAAGAAGAGGTATTGATTTACCAGAGTTTTCCTCTAGGGTCCCACGGCGCAGGCCATCCTTCTGAAACACTCACACCTTTAGTGGCGTGGGGAGCGGGAGTGAACAAGGCCCAGAGGGTCACAGAATCCCAGCCATATGAGGATGGATTCTTAAAAGGTAAGCCCATGGTTCTTCTCAATTTCAAACACTGCATGTCTGATTGAATTTCCACTCTTTGCACGTTTTGTTTTGTTTGAGTCTCTCTCTTTTTTTCTTTCCTTTGTTTAGACTGGAACTTGGAGCATATTCTTAGAGCTGATGTAAATCAGGTGAGGAGAACACTCCACAAAATGTTCCTGTTAACAGTAAGAATCCAGAGGGAAAAAACTTTAATACATACTATTGGGATGTTATGTTAAAAGCTAATAGTGACAGACTGTTACAAGGAAGCACATAGTTGCTAGCCTCGTGAGACCATCCTGATCTCGCGAGCTTTCAAGGTTTCACTCGCAGATCAGTCTGGCTACTCTCCGTTAAAGAAAATTTGGAGCCGTTCACCAAACGAACGTCCAATCAGCGTTGGCTTTGAAGCGGGTTGAGGTGTGACGCAACGAGAAGCGCGACAGTTCAGTCTAAAGAACATGGCGGCTTCAGCCGATGAAACTAGCATTAGCGTGGCTATCGAGCAAGTTTTATCGGAATTACAGAGTATTTCTTTGCTGAGCTAACGAGCCTTTACCTGCAGCAGCAAGAGTAGCTTGGCTTGTGGTTGTGTTTTCGTCATTGCTCTGTTACGAGCGACGACGAAGCATGTTGACGAGTACGTCATATGCTACGTTGATCTGATTGGTTTATTTGGCCCGTCTATCACCAACATAGGCCAATCAGCTAACCAGTATTTTCGCCCCTTTCCAAAATTACTTCAACGGAAGGTTTCCAGATGGATATGCGGAGCAAATCTATCTGGCGGAGTCAGGTAACATAGTTGCAAAGTGAAGCTAAAATTATACAAGATTTTCTTTTTAAGCATAAATCTGAAAGCTGTGATCCACATACACCGATATCCCTAAATAAGTGAAAGTGCTACCAACTGCCTGCAGAAGCCACCTAACTGGTGGGTGGACTCCACCTGCACGTCATTTTATCTCAGTAAAAACTCTTCTGTGAAGGCCTCAGAGAACAGAGATCCAGGAAGTACACATCAGACAGGTCAGCGGAAAAACATGTTTTAGAGAGATTTAGAGCAGGATTAGATTTTCAATTTACATTTTTCACCTTATCTGTTTTAGACTTAGACTTAGACAACTTTATTTGTCATCCTGCATGCACAGAGTGCGTACAGAACAAAATTTCGTTTTCATACAGCTTGGAAAATCACGGTAAAATGCAGTAAATTTCAGTGAACTCCACCTGCTTTTAAAGAGCAACATGGTGCTGTAATTAATAAACAAGTTAAATGCAAATGTACCCAAAAAAAAAAAACGTGAAAAAAAAAACCTAACGCAACATTACAGTCTGCTTGAAATAAAAGGCAGGGGGGAAAAAGCATTAATGAGAGAAGTAGCCATGAGCAAACCTAACGCTGCAAACGTCCCTCTGAGCAAAGCATGGTGGTAGCAGCATCATGCTGTGGGGATGCTTTCTTCAGGAGGGACAGGGAAGCTGGCAAGAGTTAAAGGGAATACATGGCAGGAAATCTGGGGTCATTCTGGAAGAAAAGCTATCAGGGGGGGGGGGGGGGTCAAAAAGTTTGCCGATGGGGCAGAGGTTCACCTTCCAGCAGGACAATAACCAAGTGTAAATAAACAACTAGAGCTACGATGCAAAAGTGTCGATCAAAGCGTATTCCTGTTTTCAAAAGGCCCCGCCAATGTCGGGAGCGAAGTCCAATTGGGAATTCGGGGTTTACAGGTTTGAAGATATAAAGAAGGCAACAGCATTCATTCAGTCTGTCTGAGCTTGAGCTGTATTTTGCAAAGAAAAACGGGCAACAATCTAGTTTTCTAGATGTGCAAAACTGGTAGAGACATACCCTAAAAAACTGGTTTTGAGGTGTAGTTGCAATGAAAGGTGGCTCTGCAAAATATTGACCCGGGAGACTGAAGACAAAATGTCATCCGTCCATTTTCAGATTTTTATTTAAAGAAAAAAGATCTTCCACCTTACAGCGACGTGCCACTTTGTGTCGCTCTTACAGACAAAACCTCCATTATAATGCGTAGAAATGAATGGTTGTCGTTTGATAAAACTGAAAAAGTTCAAGCGGTGTAAATGTTTTTGCGAGGCGCCGCTTTAAGCTTTACCGTTGTTCTGTTCTGTGTTTGTCATTTCAGGCTGATATTGCTCCACTCATGGCTTCTCTGCTCGGCTTGCCCATCCCAGTCAACTCTGTTGTAAGTCAGTGGATGATAAGAAGAAAGATTAAATATCCCAAAATGTAACTGTTCAGTGCAGTACTTAGGCTGCCCAAAAGAGGATGTTCTACCCATGCTTGAATAAACAAATTGTTAATGTAACGCAGTGTTTTGATTTTGTACTGTAATAGCCGTGCGTTCTTGTATTTGCGTGTTCCCAGGGTGTGATACCTCTCCTCTACCTCAACAACAGCGACCAGTTCAAGGCTGAAAGCATGTACACTAATGCTATTCAAGTACTGGAGCAGTTCAAGGTATCCCAGCATGCATTTCTGCTGTCTAGTAGCTGGCACGCCACACAGTGGGATACTGTTATGACGCCGCTATTGACGCTTACGGGGATTGCGCCGCGGTTTGTGTTTTTCTTCGACAGGTGAAAATGACCCAGAAAAAGGAGACGACGCTACCTTTTCTCTTCACTCCGTACCAGTGAGTGCAACGCTGTACATGAAACAGGGCCAATAAGTGAAAAGATAGCTTGTTTTCAACACAGATTAAACTTGATGAACCTTTAATTGTTTTTGCTGTTTTTTTTTCTAGACTCCTGACTGAGTCGAAGCAAGCAGAATTCACGCGCAAGGCCCGGATACTGATTCAGTTAGAGAAGTACAACGATGCTGTAAGTATCAGGGAATTTAATTTTAATCAGGATTTTTTTTTTTTTTTTTTTTTTTTTTTTTTATGTTTATGCCTTCTGATCTCATCCAAATGCTGGACAATTTACAATGTTGTTTTAATATTCTCTTTTCCTCTTCACAAAAGCCCTCCGTTTGATTTGCTCATACGTCCCATCTCTCGTCAGGTCTCTCTGTGCCAGTCTCTGATAGCCCTCTCTCTAGAGGGCCTGGTCTACTACCACACCTACGACCGGTTCTTCCTGGGTTGCAGTGTGGTGTTGGGATTTATAGGCTGGACCTCGTATGTCATCCTGGTTATACTCAGGACTCACGCCAGCCTCGTTCGTCATCCTAACCTCGCCAAACAGGTAGGGACAGCAGAGGGTTACCCCGCTGTTTGACGGTCCTTTCACAAAAAAAAAAAAAACAGGTTTACAACTCTTGCCTGTCTTGTTAAACTGGTATTCCTGTGTGTTTGTGCAGAATCCCACTCAGAATTTGGCCTGGTTTTGTGCTGCCGTGGCAGTGGCGATCACTCTGTTCCTGCTCATCCAAAGAAGTCCCATTACTTACTACATATACTGCCTGCTGCCTGTTCCTGTATGGTACTCCGTTTTAAAAGAGTAAGGAAAGCCATTTGAAATATGCAAAGGAGACAATAAGATGACAGAGATCAGTGTTGTGACGTGGCTGTGAAGCATGTAAAATTTCCATATGACCCACAGCACGGACGGACCGGTTACACAAAACGCCTAAATACACTCAAATATATATTTATTTTTGGTGTAAACTGAGTCCGTTGAGGTTGTTTTGTCTTTATATAGCCTGTTTTTTCTGAGATCATTTTTTTTAATTATTCTTTCTTTCTTTCTTTCCTGTTAGGTCTGGAGCTCTGTCAGATCTGATCCGATCAGCTCCCTCTCTGCCTCTCTGGAAATGTTTGGGCTATTTCGTGCTGGTGGCGTTTGGGATCGAGCTGCTCGTAGGTGCCTTGAGACCAGTTGTCGATGACTCCTTCGTACAGTGCAAGGGATTCACAGTCTGACGTCATCCGTCTCGGATGAATGTTTGTCATTTGCTGCCCCCAGGTGGTGAGCTTCTTTCATCGCGCCATGCTGACCGTAGGCCTGGCTTTCCTTTCGCTGTGGCCCCTCCTGTCGGGACTTTTTGGCAAGGCCAAGGTAACAGATCCTGTCATTGTGCTCAGGCTGGACCATTAAAAGTGGGCGATTTTTTGTTGTCTCCAGGAAAAACAATTATTCAAACAAACCAAAACATCACAATCTGGTCGGAAAAACAGTTTCCAGATAAAAAAAAAAAAAAAACTCTCGTCAGCAGTTCGAATTTTCACACCAAAAGCTATCCTAAGATTTTCTTTTCTCAATAAAAACCCAATATTTCTGCATAGGGATGGATGAGCGTAAATATAGATCTAAATATAGATCCATATTTTGATGAGCGAAAATGTTCTCTGACACACAGGTGTAAATGTGCATCCTGGTACGTTTCCCTTTTTAGGACAGGACCCATTGATATGCATGGCTAAAATTTCCTTCACGCCATCATTTCATAAAAAAAAAAAAAAAAAAGTCAAACGATCCTCTCTATATTTGCGTACATACCAAAAGGAAAACGAATAAATACGGTCTGGTCTGTCCCAGGTTCTAAAATTGTTTACCTGTCATCAGGTCCACAAATACACAGAACAGATTCCTTCCTGTGTCCTTGTCATAAACAAATATGAAGCCAAAATGGAAATCTTGTGTGTAACACGTAAAAACAAAAGGATTCAAATAAACAAAGCAGCCAGTTGCTGTTATCCACATCCACTTGACTGACTGATCCTCACCAAGAGTGATCACCTCTGTGGCGCAGTTTGCCGCTGTGCTAATGCGTGTATTAAGGCCATGCCAGGGAATCTGAGAAAAGCAGTCCTCTGCTGCCCATTCATCTGGTAAAGTTTGCAAATAACTGATAATCTGCACACTGCAGGGACAAAGATGTCGTATCTTTATTATTTGCAAGTGGAAAACGTTTGAGTCGGCGGCCATTCTTCTCAGAGCTGAACATCCCAGCACATTCAGACTTTAAGGCTTAGAGAAAACGTGACTTCAGTTGACATTCCACACCGAATACAGGACGACCAGCACTAGAACCTGTACCGTCTCAGCAAGTGTGGCTTGTTTAGAGGGGTTTGTACCAGAAGTCTTCCATCTGAAAAGAACATAATAGACAAAACAATTAAAAAAAACAATACATTTCTGAAATGATGTTGGGTCAGACTAAAGTAGAGATGTTTGTTCGTAACGCGCAGCTCCGCGTTTGGGGAAAGCAAAAACGAGCATATCGGCACCGACGCCTCACAGCAACGCAGGAGCGTGAGCCCATGAGTCCTGCAGCTTAAATTTTGGTCAAAATGACGGTCTTGCAACAGCGAAACAACCTGACCCGTCCCAGCAAATCTGTCACAGAACGTGCGAAATAGGATTTTTACTGGAACATAGCTTCAACCATTTAAGACAGTCTCCTTTTTTTTGTTTTTGTTTGTCACTTAGCTTTTGAAGTTAAAGTTGAATGTTTCACTTTTCATAAAGTCCAATTGTTTTGATCCTTATGTTTTTTTTTTATCTGCCAACTCATGTGGTGTCCGTTGTGCGCAGACCAAAGTTTCCCCTGTCTGCATCAAAACCTCACTCTTGTGGTTATTTCTGTCTGTTTTCCTGTGCAGCTCCGCTCAGTGAGCTGGTTTCTTGGCTGCCAGTGCTTGGCTGCTTTCCCGCTGATGCCGGTTGTGGGTAGAGAGCCTAACCTACATCTGGTGTGAGTGCTTCCTTCATTTGCTTACGTCTGTCAGAATACTTACCGCTGCACCCTGTCACCTACACAATTAGAAGTGAGAACATTTAGAGCTGCTGACAGGTTACAAGAGGAATTTTTTTTGGATAAAATGCATAATGTAAGGTCGCTGTAAATCATTAATTTTTTTTAGTAAGTTGTGTAAATAGTGTAACTTCTGCAGAACTAAGAAGAAATAAAAGGGAATATGGTGCGACTTCCCTCTTTCAAGGTATAAAAAAAGTGCGTCATCTTTTTGAGGGGATGTTTTCATGGATGTATTTTTACTTTGTTAGGGTAAAGGTTTTACTTTTTTTTTCTGTCAACTAAGGCCCTCGCATCCGGCGAACGTTTTTAATCTCGGCACATTTTGTTGGTATTGAATTCAAAGATTCCAGTGTTTCTTCTCGGGAATGGGCAGTTTTTGTATTGGTGGGTAAAAAAAATGCGGGTGTTCATATGACTGGATATTGAATTTTAAGAGATGATTATGAATGTAGATATTTTTGAGTCAGTTTAGCTGAATCCTGCCTCTTTAACACAACAGTTAAGGTAAAGGTAAAAAAAAACCCACTAGAATCGAGTCCAGAGGAAAACTGGAGACATAATTTCTACCTTGTGATTCACAGTAAAATGCTTTACACTATATACATGTGCACAAGTAAAGCGCGTGCTCTAAATGGACACGTGAGATGTGCTAAAGCCTAATTTTTGTCCCCTCAGTACCGGCGCAGGCCTGCTCACCCTCTTCACCACGGCGTGTTACCTCTGGTCATCATGGCGGAGGACACCGCTGCACCCGAGCGACAGACGGCAATTTTTCAGTCAGGTAATGGTTGGTTTTTGTTGGTTTGTGTGCGATTTATTTTAGTTTTATTTATTTTTTGTCTCAACAATGGCTAAAATATGTATTACTCGCCAAACCCTAACAGATGATTCTTGTGGCCGCGTGTTCGTACGTGCCGTCGCTCACCCATGCCAGCCTGCAGCAGAAGCAAGGCCTGCCCCTTCTTAATCAGCTCATCAGCTGGAGCACGTTAGGTTGGTGGACGAAAGGGTCGTGGCGGACACCGACTTGTCCCAGCACCGCAGAAAAGTGGAGTTACGTTGAAATCTCACTGCAGGCGTTAATGTTCCACCTTTAAATTCCTGCCATCTCTCTTGTCTTCCAGCATCGTCTATATTTGTTCCTCTTCTGAGCTCAACGCGCCTTTTCCATCGCCTCCTCAGCATACTTTTGTCTCTCACGTCCACATACCTACTGCTCAGTACTGGGTATGGCAAGACCATTTTAAATTTAGTTATTGATTCATGAGAATCTGCTGAATACGACTAGTGTTTCTGTCCTCCCCTACTTAGGTCAGAGGCCTTGTTTCCTCCCGTGCTATCCTGGCTGATGTTTGTGTGGATCAACATTGAACAGGAGGCCTTACTCGCTCAGGGTGTCTCCAGAAGGCAAGAGGTAGAGTACAAGATATAAGGAGAGGAAATTGGAGGGTTTCTGTTTTTTTTTTTTTTTTTTTTTTGTTCCTATACGAGGTACGATTTTTATTTTCCTTTTCCTATAGTAGAACTAAATGTATGCACGTGTCATAAAATGTAATTAGAAAGCAGCTTACCCTTGTGATCTAAGTTGGTAAATCTCAGTTGCTTAAAGCTAGAGTCGGCGATTTTTCCGGATGTTTCCCCAAGTCCCTTTTTGAGTAACTGCGCATGCGCAAGACCGCCTTACCTTGCTCTTCTGCTCCTCAGCGGGATTGTGTGAAAAAAATCTTCCAAATCCATTCTGGTCTAATTTTATTTCTACTTAGGCCTTCCTGTTCAGCACCAATCCTCTGACCAATCCCTGCCATTCGGTCTGAACGACAGCACTTGTCAAAGGCTCGCAGCTCTCACAGAGATCTAATTTTTTTTAACCTTCACCACTGTGAGGATGGAAGGACCGTTTTACATAGTATAACAAAAAGTGTTTCTGAGCAGGATTACCAACTATAGCTTTAAAACTGCAAGGACCACCAGGGTCAAAATGCTTCAGGTTTAGTTTTTCAAAGTTTCAAAATTTTTTATTTTTTTTTAATCTGGTTTTTTAGCATCAGTTTAAAATTTGGCTCAAATATACTGTATGTTCATTCACCTTGAGCTCTTTAGATTCAAATTCATTTAATTGCATACTCAACACCCTAAAGCAGGGGTCTCTGACCCAAGGACCATATGTGGTGCCCACAAGCCTGTTCAAAAAAATTAGCACAACCCTCTAGTGAGCTGCATTTAAAATGCCATTTCATTCAGTTGCTCTTCATTTCCATTTACATAGATTTAAAAATGACAAGCATTAAAAACATGTTTATGTTACGTAGAGTTAAGGTACAGTACAAATGAAGTAGCTCTCATTTTAAAAAAGGTTGGTGACCCCTGCCCTAAAGCAAATCTCATTCCCGCATTTCTCTGGAATCTTTAACAACTGTGGAAAATATCTTAATAGATAGATGGACAAACAGCACAACTCCACAACTTTCAGTTGAAAGCAGATGTTTACACACACTGTATGAAAAAACAACTAGATTTTTCCTCACTCTCAGACATCAAATAAACCTTTCCTGTTACAATGAACAGAATAATCTCTATTAGAATATTTGTATTATTATGCCTTTAAATAATATGGCAAAGGCCACGTGGTTATACTGTGGCTTTGTAACCTTCTGACCGATTAATTCACAACATCAGAGTTAATTGGAACACCTGAAATGCTCTTGAGAAGTTTTGTTCCCCAGAGGTCAATATGATTTAGTGCGAAATGTTCATATTGAAATAAGAACTAAAGCAAAAGCCCCTTTGAAGATGCTGGCTGACAATTGTGAGAAACTGTCACATCATTCAGAGCGAAACGAAACACGAGTGGCCGTTCAGCCAACATGGGCTGAACGGCCACTCATGTTGGAAGAAGCCATGACCACAAAAAAAGTCAGATTACTGTTTGCTAAATAAAGCGGGGACAAAGAATTTAATTTTATTTATTTATTTTAAATTTTTTGGAGACAGATCCTTTGTTCTGATACAACTAAAATTGAAGCGTTTGGCTGAGAAAAAAAAAAAAAGAGGAAGGAAAAAGCTTGCAACCCAGCTGTGAAGCACAGGAGCAGCAGCATTAGGTCAATGTTATCTTTGCTGTAGGAGGAACTGCTACACTTGATGCTACATCTTAATGCAACAGCTCAATGTGGCCTGGAGGGAGAAGCTTGGCACGCATGGATCATCCCATGATCCTAACCATACAGCTAAACTAGCAATGAATTGGCTTGAATACAACCACGTCAGTGTTTCAGAGGGATCGTCACAAGGCCACAATCTCAGTCACGTAGAAAATGTGTATGCCGAGTGTGTGCGAGCAACGAAACCCACAAACCCGACTTGGTTACATACATAAAGCAAACTATTGAGAAAGTTTGTGGAGGGCTACCCAAGTCATACCATTTAAAGTGAAAGCTGACAAATGTATTCATCCGTCTTTGAAGAAAGCATTATGAACT